>NW_018406378.1:11996-27947 GCF_002113885.1 Mizuhopecten yessoensis
CTGCGAAACAAATGCAGTAAAAAATCTGCAATTAGGGGAACAGAGGCCTTGAGTGGATCAACCTGCCTCTGACCACACCAATCGCAGAAGATGCTCCACCTAGACTGGTAGACTGCCGCGGAAGAAGACCTAATGGACCTAGCGATACAGTCGGACACCGGTCCAGAAAACCCCTTCTGCGCGAGACCACCGGAGATAGCCTCCACGCGTGAAGGTGGAGTATAGCCGGGCGGGAGTGCATGATTCTGGACCTCGGCTGTCGTAACAGGTTCCACCTGGGTGGAAGGACCAGAGGCTCTTCCACCAGAAACGATAGAAGCTGAGGGAACCATGGTTGCCTCGGCCACAAGGGAGCCACCAGAATTAGGGAGCAAGGCTGCTCCTCGTACTTCTGGAGGACCTTGGCCACCAAGTTGAAGGGGGGAAAGGCGTAAGCATGCAACCCCTTCCAGTCCAGTGACAGAGCATCTACTCCCCATGCTGCTGGATCTGGAACGGGAGACACAAACGTCGGCAACTGATGGTTCAAGGCTGTGGCAAATAGGTCTACATGAGGCCTGTCCCAAACCAGACATATTGCTCGGAATATGGATGGATCGAGCTGCCACTCCGTCAGAACCGGCTGAAGACGTCTTGACAGGGTGTCTGCAAGGACATTGAGTCTGCCCGGAAGGTGCTTGACCTGAATGGTTAGGCACCACTCCTGGCAAAGTAGCAAAATGCGAATGGCCAGGGCACACAGGACGTGAGACCTGGTGCCCCCTTGCTTCTGCAAATAAGCTACAACAGTTGAGTTGTCTGTTGCCACGCAAATCACCTGGTCTTGCAGATAAGACCTGAGGTCCTGGATGGCCAACAACACTGCCCTCATCTCGAGCACATTGATGTGTTCGGAAAGATGATCCCCTGTCCATGAACCTGAGCGAGCCTGCCCGTTCAGGTACGCCCCCCAACCTGTCTTGGACGCATCGGTATACAGGGTCATGGTGGGTGAGCTCCTGTGCAAGGACACCCCCTTCAGGACATTGTTCCGAATTGTCCACCATTGGGCAAATTCCTTGACCGACTGACTGAGAGGAATAAAAGCCTCCCAATCCCGCGACGCTGGAACCCAATGGCTGAGAAGAAACATCTGCAGAGGTCTGATGTGCAGCCTGCCAAGAGGAACTACATCTGCTAGTGAGTTGAGAAACCCCAGCAAACTGAGGTACCAACGAACCTGTACCGCAGAACTCTGGATAAACTGAAGCACCAGACTCCTTGCCTTGATGAATTTCTCCTGAGTTGGAAGGACTATACCCCTGGCTACGTTGAACTGGTAGCCTAGGAACACAATTCCTTGGAGGGAGACAGTTCTGACTTCTCTCGGGAGGGGATGAACCCGACCTTGAGAAAAAGACTCAGAACCAGTCGAGTATCCTGCACCAGGGACTCCCTCAGTGAATGAAGCATGAGGGAGTCGTCAAAGTAAATATGGATGTTGATACTCCGCTGGTGCAGGAAACCTAACACAACCTGCAATAGTTTGGTAAAAACCATTGGGACTGTGGTAAGGCCAAAAAGGCATAGCCCGGAACTGGAATATCTTGCCCTCGCATGAGAAGCGAAGATACTTCCTGTCCGACTTCCTGATGGGAATGTGGAAGTAGGCATCCTTCAAGTCTATTGAAGTAGCCCACATTCCCTCCCTGACTGAGGCAATAATGCCTCTCGGGGTCTCCGCCTGAAAGTGGGGAGAGTCCATGAACTGATTGAAAGCACTTAGGTCTATAATCAGGCGCCAAGCTCCCGACTTCTTCTTCACAAGAAAAATTCTGGAATAGAAGCCTGGAGAGTACCGGCGCCGTGGTAGCGACTATGGTAGCAATTTCCCATCGGACAGCTAGAGCCTTCTCTAGATCCACCGGGGGTAAGAAAAAAATTGGCTTTGCTGTGAGCGGAGGTCCCCTTAACAACGGGATTCTCAATCCTTCCGCAACTATTGACAATGCCCAACTGTCCTGAGTAATCTCTTTCCATTGAGGAAGGAAGGCGGACAGTCGACCACCTACTGGAAGGTCCGGTTGAGGAAGGCCAAGACCTTCCCAAACGTATATGGGGCTGTCTATGACCGTTATGAGACCGGGTAAAAGAGACCTCTGATCTACTTGCCCAGACTCAAACAGAAGAGTTGTGGAAGGAGGGAAGAAGTCAGGAATACTGCTTCTTACCCCCAGAGGGTTTGGCACTCTGCTTGCCCTTACCCTTGGCTTTGACCTGAAAGGTAGACTTAACCTAAGCCGCAGACCGAGTCTGGCGAGGCCTCGACTTAGCCTTCTTCTTGGTCTGGCCCAAACCCTGAGAGGTTCCAACTTTACCAGCAGCCGACGAGTTTGAAACCAAAAGTGCCGAGGTTACAGGGTCCTTCTTAACTTCCTTCTGAATAGAAGGAAGGGCACCCCCAAAGAGCCAACGACCCTCGAAGGGATAGGACAAAAGCCTGGAAAGGTACGGTTCCTCAATAGGCTTACCTTTAACCACAGAGGCTCGCCTGGTAAGAACCAAATTGGCCAGCAGTGCACACTGCAAAGCTGCAGAGGACTTCAGACAGTTGTGCAAGGTTGAGGTGACCCTATCCTGCACAGCCCGTCTGTCACTCTCATCAACCTCCGACTTCCCCATGGGCACTTCCGATAAACCGAAAAGGGTCACCGTCAGGAAATCAAAATATGAGAATACCTGGAGAGAAAGCCGCAGGATTTTCTCCAGTTTGAGGTGTTCCTTGGCAGAGAACACCACCTGGTCAGTCGCCGATCCTGGCCATTGCCTAAGCTCGTGAGTTTCCAGCTTAGCTGGTTGACTCTCAGGTTTGGCGTTGTGAATGGCGTAGTCTGAGGACCTAACCTCAGACAAATCTGCCAAACTCAATTGCAGGCCAGCTGCACCAGATGCACGAGAGGACGAAGCAGTTTTCGCTGCCATCCTAGCATGGGCGACAGCCAAAGCCGAGGAAACAATAGAACCCTCAGGCAAAGACTTGTCCGAACGAACCTAAGCCTTAGGCGGAACAAGCTGACTCAGCAGCGTTGTTGCCTCCGGAATGGCAGACACCGCAGGAGGAGGACAAACTTCCTCCCAAAGGATTCTGGCTACGTCGGCCACATGCGAGCCAGAGCACAGTGGGCTTCAGCCTCAACCTCAGGCTCTACCTCAATCTCAGCCGACACCTCATCATCTTCAGATTCCGAAGAATCCGAATCATGACGAGGATATGGAGGTTCTGACTGACTCTCAGTCATCACACTCCCAGGTGACAGGCGGAGGACGTCATCGTCCCTGTCCCCCTTCTCCAATTCAGTACCCCTCCTGGAAGTTAGTCACTGAGGTATCTACTGTTAAGGGCAAGGTAGAGTTCTGAAGACTCTCTGAGAAAGTTCTCTTACATTCTCTCTTAGGCTCTGAAGGGCCAAGATCTGAGATCTAAAGACCTACGAGAGGCGGGGATATTTGTCTTGGAGCGAGATGTCCTAAAAGCCCTAATAGGTCTTTTAAACACAACCTCCTCCCCAGTCCCAGAGGTGGGTAGAGCTGAGCATTCAGCAAGCCCCCAACCTGCTGAGGTGAGACCGGTCCCCTACCCTGATTAAATCCGGAGGATAACCCGAGTTGTACCGAAATCCCTGAGGAAATGGGGCCCTAGAACGATAAGGAAAGGAATGACCCCAGTACTGACCAAACTGACCAGTGGGTACATGGGAAGGAACACCCTGATCAAATGGAAAAGGTGAACTGCCACTCTCTCCCGGAGCGAAACCAGAAAAGAAAGGCCTAGGGCCAGACATATGACCAGTTTGCTGCTGGAAAGCACCAAAACCATGATGCATAGTACCCGAGGCCCAAAGGACTCATACCCCGAGACCATGGGGTGTCGCCCGATTTTTGTCAGACTTTAGACCTTCTCCATTACTCATGGGCGCGGCCCACAGGTTCTGTATGGTGCAAGCTGGCACGGAATCGACCCTGACAGGGTTGATACCGGATACCTGACCAGGACAGAGAAGGGACCATGAAGAGTCATGAGAGGTAGCAGTGCTGCTACACTCTGTGGGGCCCAGATAATTCGAAGAATTATCACTCCCCATTGCAGCAGAGGACCCAAAAGGATTCTCATTCATGACTCTATCCCCACCAACAGACGCTCCAGGACTAAATAGTCAGAGACTGGAGGAGGGCCCACCCATTCCAGAGATGAACTAACACCAATGGAAGGCGGACCAACCTCCCTGGTATAATAAATGAGGAATGAAAACAAACAATGACACATGTTACCGCCCTCGGAAAACTTGAACAAAGTCAAGGGTAAAAATAACAGCCATGTGCTTCTTTCGAGTTGAAGAAAGAGGAAGTTGGAGGTGCGCGGGCAGCCTACACCCGTTTGTCCGGTTCGGACAGGGAGTAGTTTTGTATTTGCGCGGGGCATTTGAAACTTTACTTTGGAGTTGGAGATTATTTGCATAATAATTGGACGTGGTAAGTATTGTTTTTGATATAAAAAGGCACATTCAGGATATCGGCAGCAGTATTGATATTGTACGAGATAAAGAGTTTAAGGTAGCAAACAAAACTCTAAATGGGTTCCTGAAAAGGCAAATGAAGTCAGGGACATCTAGACCCACACAACATCAGAAAATTATCGAGGCAGTTGATTAAAATAAAATTGCAACCTACCTTGAAAGTGCTAAGAAAAATCCGGTAATTCTCTGTCAAGTACGCTTTGTCGATACATTTTGTAAGTTGTGGCACAGAGTTCCACCAACAGTTGAAACTTGATTTGTTCTCTTTCCTTAATGATGAGATGGCGATTTTGTACAGCTTACAGATGAAACGCAGCAAACAAGAGGCCCAGAGGGCCTGTATCACTCACCTGAATATATTTAAAATAATTGGTATGAAGTAAAGATATAGCACTCCATGGTAGGTGCTGTAAGTACATATAGAAATTCAGAAAGATCCATCCAGTACTTGAGATATAGCAAGAACAAACTTCAGACAGAGCCCCACCCCTATGCCCTTTTGGGGGTCATATCCACTATTCATACAAAATTGAGTCCCCTAGGCCCAAGGATGCTCCAGACTTAATAAGGATAAATTCCTTAAGGTAATAGGATTGTGTCGCCATTTCTCAGTAGAATTTCTTCAAATTTTGTAGTTATATTGCTTTGAAGGAAAGAAATTTTCTGCCACAAAAAAAATATAGGTTGTCATAATATTAAGGAATTTAAATGGAAATTTATGTAAAAAGAAGTGACTTTGGAAAAAAAAAATGAAACACACAATTTTTGGCAAAATAATGTCAATAAAAATGATACTACCATAGATTAGTATTGCATTAATGTATATAAATTTAATAAATGCTGAAATTATGTCAAATAAATTATCTATAAACGATTAAAAATTGACATTTTATAATAAAACCATATGCACATAGTAATTGCAGGTAAGAGTTATTTTCCTTGAAAAACTTCACAGTAGTGAAATAGGTAGCTGGTTTCCTGAAGTACAGAAAAATGGATACATGTAGCTCATTGATAAAAAAACCCACCTGAATTAATGCCTGCATTGCTTTGAAATACTTTAATATTGAGAGAAAATACTGTTCTGTCAATAATAAACATACAATATTCATCAGTTTAATAATAAACATTAGAATATGCGGAAATTGGGATACTGTCCCCCTACATTGGATTTTCAACTAGGGATGTACTTCCTACTTCCGTTTATTAATACACTCCTATGACCTTAATCCAAATGGTAGAAGAAGGATTTTAAAGGTAATACCTCTATTTCCCGTATTGGGCCCCGCCTCCAGGGGGGTTAGACACACCGTTTATACAAAATTGGTTCCCCCTCACCCAAGGATGCTTCATAGCAAATTTGGACAAAATCCTGCCATTTGACCGAAGAAGATGGTATTTGAAGAATTTGCTATGTTTCCACTATTGGGCTCCTCCCTTCTGCCCCCAGGGGGGTCACACTCGCTGTTTATACAAAATTGAGTCCCTTTTGCCCAAGGATGCTCCAGACTAAATTAGGATAAAATCCCTTAATCCCCCCTACGGTAGAAGAATTAGGATTATAAAGGTTTTACTTCTATTTCCCCTATTGGGCCTCACCCCTAAGGTCCCAGGGGGGCCACACCCACTGTTTATACAAAATTGGTTTCCTTTTACCCAAGGATGTTCCACACCAAATATTAACCAAATCCTTTCATTTCTACAGAAGAAGAAGGATTTTATAGAATAATTTGCTATGTTTCCCCTATTGGGCACCGCCCCTCAGGCCCACGTCTTATACAAAATTGGTTCTCCTTCACCCAAGGTTGTTTCAGACCAAATATGGAACAAATCTTTTCATTCCTACAGAAGTAGAATGATATTAAAGAATTTGCTATATTTCCCCTATTGGGCCCAACCCCTCAGCCCCAAGGGGGGCCAGACCCACCGTTTATACAAAATTGGTATCCCTTTACCCAAGGATGCTCCACACCAAATATGGACCAAATCCTTTCATTCCTACAGAAGAAGGATTTTAAAGAATCATTTGCTATGTTTCCCCTATTGGGCCCCACCTCTCAGGCCCCTGGGGGGCCAGACCCACGGTTTATACAACATTGGTTCCCCTTCACCAAAGGATGCTTCAGACCAAATATGGAACAAATCCTTTCATTCCTACAGAAGATGAAGGATTTTAAAGAATTTACCTCTGCATCGCTGCCGGTGTAGACTGCCGTTACACAAACCACTGTCTCTGTGCCACTGCAATTCAACAAACGAGGCATTAGACATTCTGTTCATGGCAGGACACCATAGCGAATTGTCAATTCGTTCATATAACAGATCATTCTCGGCCGCACTAAAACACTCGCTTTCAAACGCGCTGTCAGCCGTCACACAAGGGGAAATGGGTCAGACTGTGCCGGCCCCTGTGTCACTCTCACAGTCCACGTGTAGTTCAAATTCACACTCAAATCCTCTGTCAATTGTACCATATCAGTCACTTGTACCAAATCACCTCCTCCAACAAGCAAGTTCAACTTCAGTAACCTCAGGTTTCTCTCACATTCCGTATTCCACGGGTGTAGTTTCAATTTCGGCCAAATTAGACTGAATCGCCCCTCGCTGTCATGTCGTGTTGACCGCATCCCTGTAAATCCGTCCGCCGTCACTACGCCCTGGTGTTTGTCAATATATCAGTATTGCTAATGTGTGCTTATCTAAACAAGAGGCCCAGAGGGCCTGTATCGCTCATCTGGATATCTAAGCAATCATGGCAAAATATTCTCCAAATGAGATCATGGGAATAGGCCAGACCCCAAGGCCAATCCTTGTAGCTCTATTAGATTTTTCATGCCCAACAATTTTATGTATGGTTATGAGTTGGGGATCTCAACTGTTTCCAAACTGTGACTCAGAAACTAGGTCCCTAGTGGTTGTGGGTGGGGATCTTAACCATTTCGAAGTTATGACCAAGGGGTTAAATCTCCAAGGATGGGGCAGTCCCCAAGCCCATCTTGGAAGCATATGTTCATTCCTCTCTTTATAGTCAGCAATTGAATATATGGTTTTAGGGTGGGGATCTTAACTGTTTCCAAGCTGTGACTAAGAAACTAGGTCCCAAGGGGTTCGGTCAGACCCCAGGGTCTATTCTAATATAATGACTGCATTCGTCTCTTTATGCCCAGCATTTGTATATATAGTTTTGGGGTGGGGGATCTCAACCGTTTTAAAGTTATGGTCTAGGGACTAGAATGTCTCCAAAGGTGGGGCCAGACCCCAAGGCCATCCTGGAAGCAAATTTGCATTCTTCTCTTTATACTCAGCAATTGTACGGTTATATGGTGGTGATCTCAACCATTTCCAAGTAATACACTTTTTTTGGCCCCACCCCTTAGCCTGGGGGGTCAGCCCCACCATTTGTACAATTTTGAATCCCTGCCTCTAATGAATGCTTCCGACCAAAAATGATCGATATCAATGGCATAGTTCTACAGAAGACGTCGTTTATAGCAATATAGCCAAATTGTCCCCTTTTGGCCTCAGTCCTCAGCCCCCTGGGGGGTCAGCCCCACCATTTGTACAATTTTGAATCCCCACCACCTAAAGATGCTGGTTAATATATCTTTTAGTTCCCGAGAAGAGGTCGCTTAAAGCAATATAGCCAAATAACCCTTTTTGGCCCTGCCCCTGAGTCCCCTGGGGGGTCAGCTCAACCATTTGTACAATTTTGAATCCCCACCGCCTAAAGATGTTGGTTAATATATCTTTTAGTTCCCGAGAAGAGGTCGCTTAAAGCAATATAGCCAAATACCCCTTTTTGGCCCTGCCCCTGAGTCCCCTGGGGGGTCAGCCCAACCATTTGTACAATTTTGAATCCCTGCCTCCCATGAATGCTTTTGATTTAATATGATTGATATCTAGTGCATAGTTCTACAGAAGAAGTCGTTTGTAGCAATATAGCCAAATTGTCCTCTTTTGGCCCCGCCCCTCAGCCCCCTGGGGGGTCAGCCCCATCATTTGTACAATTTTGAATCCCCACCACCTAGGGATGAAGTCGTTTAAAGAAATTGTTGATGAACGGACGCTGGACGGACGCTGGACGCCACGGTATGGCATAACCTCACCTTGGTCCTTTTGACCAGGTTAGCTAAAAAAAACCTAATTACTGAACAATGCTATGTAAAATATCCACGTATTCACGTGTTATGTGCTACAAATAACCATTGGATATGGAACTACATATTGTTTTCTTGTTGTTGTTGACGGTTGCTATGATCTCCCCCGATAGTGTCACATTTCCCCGCGAAAAAACACTGTTCTCGCCACTGCGTTGCACCCGTGTATAAGTAGGAACAAACCCTGTTTATTTGTTTTATTCGTTGTTGTATTGATCCACTGGAAGGATTCGTCAATGTAAATATAAGGAGTGATATTTATTTTTTCAACATTTATGAGGTCATAACAATAATGGGTTTATGGACATATTTTACATGAATCGCTAACGCGATAAACCTATTGTTGTTATGACCTCATAAATGTTGAAAAAACTAGAACACTGACAGGTCAGTAAGGGCCCCGTCTTGTGGCAATATATCCCCCATAATCATCAAGAAGCAATCTGCCCATATAGCTGAGCTTGACGTTTGACATTTGGCCTTAAAAAAGAATCGCAAGGAAGCAAAATATACATTTTACATGTACTATGATGCGAGTCTAGTTTCCTTCCAGCTCCATATTTGCTGGGCTAACAGAAATGTAAATACTAGTGCAACACTCATTTGTTAGCTTTGATTTGTTTTATTTCACCTTATATACCTCCTCCATCAAGAGCCAGGGTCAAAGTCAGGGATCCACTTTGTCTTTGACCTTTGGACCCAAATGACCTTGACCATTAACCCAGTGACCCTGATCTTTGGTCAGTTGACTTATTCCTTAATTCTGACCAACTTTACTTCTAAATATCATAACAAAATGTTCATCAGTGAAAAATACAAAACTTGACCTTGACCCCATGACCTGGACCTAAGGTCAGTTGACTCTGTGTTAAGTTCTGAACAACATTGCTTCATAATGTCATAACAAAATGTCATCAGGGAAAAGGTACAAAATTTAACCTCCATCTTTGACCCAGTGACATTGACCTTTGGTCAATTGACTCCTTGTTTAATTCTGAGCAACATTGCTTCGAAGTGTCATAGCGAAATGTTCACAAGTGAAAAGATAAACAAAATAACCTTGACCTTTGACCCAATGACCTTGACCTTTGGTCAGTCGACTCCTTGTTTAATTCTGATCAACTTTGCTTCATCATGTCATAACAAAATGTTCATCAGTGAAAAGATGCAAAATTTGACCTTGACATTTGAACCTAATGACCTTGACCTTTGACTTTGACTTTTTACCTCAATGTGTATTTTTGTGAACTGAACATCTTGACCAAGTTTCATGTACATCGGTTAATAAATACCAAAGTTATCAGCCAGGAACAAAATTTGTTGACGGACAGACAGACAGAGTGATTACTATAGGGCACCCGTATCTCCGATATGGGGCCCTAATTACATTTCATTCTTGTTTGTTGATTTGATAATAAACTCAGGGTACTTTACATTAACAGATATTATAGAATACATCCATTTATGTTCAAGGTAGTCAAGTTACGTACAATTGAAAATAAGAAGAAATTAATCAACTTTTCTAAATTTCTCATTGGCGCTACTAAATTTAAGCTAAGATCAAATGTTGTCCATCCTCCATAGTATGTCTGTATTACCCGAATCACTGAATATTGTATTATAATGTGTTTTACATGTTTATGCTGATTAGTCGAAAGGCTAAAGGCCAATAAACTATTATATCTTTTATTTTGTCAACCCACCTCCACCCTCCCCCATAGAATGCAAAATAAGCAGTCAATTAAATGAATCTATACCATTCTGAAATTATGTAGACTTTGTCCACCACAGTGCTACACACAGATCTCTGGATCACTGGACTTCGAAGAAGTTTCCTAACTTCTTTATAGTCAACCAGGGTTTCTGGATGTACATAGACCAGACAAAACTTCCCATCACAGATTTCCTCAAGCTTAACAGGGGAAGCTACAGCAACTTCATCATATTCAAAATCGCTGTAAGCAAACCAGATTTGTTATGGTTGTCCTCCACAATTAAAAAGCAATATTTGAAAAATGAATTTCTTAAAATATTGCTTGGTTCAAATTTCAGTAAAATTTTCAGTTTATCTATTTGAAAATGGGTAATATTATGCATAACTATTTCACTAATATCACAAAATATAAGGGCTGTTCCAATAGGATAAGGGGTTGAATTTCTATGAAAACCCCCTTAAAATGGCAGTACAGTCTTTCTATTGTTAGTAAAATGCAACTTGTGTGCATTTTTTTCTCCAATTTTGCATAACAGGAACAGCCCAAAAACACTTTTCATGAAGCTATTGACACTTGAACAATTTTTTTGATATAATAATTTAATAAAATATACACTGAAATTTGAAACAAAAAAGAAATGAACATAAAGTGAAAGAACAGAAAAATGGGAAAAAGTATCGATTAGATCGAACCTATTATTATTATAGGAATTGAAATAACTTGTACCATTTTCAAGTTGAATCTTTAAAATAATATCACAATCCTCAAAATAAATAGCTGTTAAACTGACCACTCAAAACAGTCATAATAAATGCAAGCTGATTTAAATTTCTAGCTTGACAAACACATAACTGTTCTGACTTAATCAAAAAAACTGCCCAGGAAAAACTGAAAACTGACACATCCAAGAAATGGTAATAAACTGAAATAAAACAAAAATGATAATACGCCACATAAATTATATGAAATTGAGAGAAAAAAAAAGGAAATGGATACATAAAAACTTGTTTGCTCCACTGCAAAATCACTGACTAGATGTAATGTATATTAACTAGTGTGTAGAGTATATTCTAACTGACCTCATTCTCCCCATTACATGAAACTGTAAAATTAACCAATTATCTGTCCATAAAACTTACAAATACAGGGTATTCCGAATGACCTTGTAAGCTGAAAATTTTAACTGAGTCAACTTAGTTTTTTGGCCTTTGGTAGACATTATGACTTTTTATAGGCATCATTTCATTTTGAACTCATCTCTGCCCATAAAAATTGAAAAAAACGTCTTTTATTAAACAATATGCCTCCAATAGTAGGACATTATATGTACCAGTATGTGCACACCAAACTATTTCTTCTTATTTTTGCAGTTAAGTAATAAACATAAATAAAAAACAAAACTAAAATGTTAAACCTGCCATCAACATTTATATATGGCAATGCTTACTCTTCAAAATATGTACCACCATGGCTGGACACATCAATGAAGCAAGCTGGTATGCCTCTCTTACACAGAGACTGGACCTATACATATAAAATGTTATTTCATTGCAGATTATGATAGATAAACATCATGAAGAAGAAGAATAGAGTATTACACCATACAAATTATGATATATTTCCAACCTTGACTTTTGACCTAGTGACCTTAAACTTAACTCATCAGACTTTTCAATAGAATCAGGCCAATTTTGTTCTTGCATCATAACAAGATTTACCAGTTAATAACAACAATATTTGACCTGATGACCTTCAACTGTGATAATGTGATTTCTAGTGATACTTTAACCAACTTTGCTTCTTCCGAGTCTTTACAAAATAGGTTGGCCTATATTTCATTAAAATTAATCCTTCCATAACCGAGTAATCCTGCGAACCAACACAGACAAACATTACTAAAACCATATCCTCCTCGGTGGAATAAAAGGACACGGACTGCAATCAACATTTGTTTCATTTCTGCTTATAGCCCCTAATCGTGGAGGTTTGTGTTTCTCAGGAAGCTAGAAACAGACCAGTCTGTGCTGACATGGTTGTGTCGGCTCTGGATGGCATGCACTATTGTATGTTGTTGAGTGAGGTAACCACCAACTACTACAAGGAGACCCTCAAAATGACCCTGGCTCACTCACTCACTCACTCACAGTTCACAGGGTGATAAACTAAGCAAACAAACAAACTGCTTATAGTCAAAAGTAGGAACACAGAAAGTCTGCTGATTATAGAAGTTGAATGGATTTTGATCAAATTAAATCTGGAGCATTATTGGATGAAGGAAATCCAATGTTGTTTCAATGGGGTTGTGGCTTCCCTATAATTGCCACTCGGCCTAAACGATCGGAATTGATGAAACTTGGCCTGCTGCATCAATGGGTAATTGATTAATAAAAAAACAAACATCCCCCCCCCCCCACCACCCTAGAGGCAGAGGGGTGGGGCTCAATGGTACTGAGAGGTAAACCCCAAAATGGGAAAATATTGGTAGTATTACTTTGGTTTCAACAAATGTTATTGTGTTAACAAAAGGATTAGACAAAAGGCAGTGTCTATATAAGTCTTCTCCTGAACCGGTACAACATATGTACATTTACACCGAATAATAAGGTATATTTACAAAATTATCAATAATTAATCACTTATTGAGATTATTGACATAGATGGGCAATTATATGGAAAATATGTATATATATTTGAATTAATAATATTGCTGATGTTGAACTACACACTAATACCTAGGCTCACTCTTCTACCAGTGGCGTAAATGTCTAAGTCACTTTCCATGTTATAGTACAAGTACTGTGCCACTGGCAACATACATACTTCTATACCCACACACACACACCAACACACATACTCGGAGCAGATTGATATAATGGGAGGTATTAAATAACTAGAAATATGTCAGAATGACATGAAAGTCACCCCATCATTCTCTATGACCATTTTCCGATAAATCATTGACCAAGCTACAACGGATATATTTCCACCAGTCAATCAAAATAGTAAACAATTACCAGGTGTAAATACATACATGCTGTTCAGGTAGCCATGGCAACACAGGGAATTATTAGGAAAGCATGTCGCAAATATAACGTTTGCGTTGACCGACACCTCGAATACGGGGAGATCTGCGCGCTGACAACGATGTTGTTTTCACAACAATAAGTTTCAGAAAAGATTCAATCTTATATACGGATAAATCTTCTACTATTTTTTGTTATACAATACACTTTTCCAAATAGTTTTCTGATCGTCTGCAAATCCGACTGAATCGGTCATCGATATCGGCAGAATGTGTACTGTACGCTTAAAGGCAGTCACTCCGACGAGGACCGCCAACAGCCGAATTCACAAGACATGAAGAACACCAAACAATTGTGATATCAGCAATTCTCCTTCCAAAAGAAAAGATCGGAATGTATTTGGCTGTTTTGAACTGGTTGATATTTAATTTTCAAACTCAAACTTTTATCATTATCGGTTGAATTTGCATGGATGTCATTTATAAATTCCTGCCGGTTAATAGCATCACGCAACTGCAACTCTTTGTGGTACACAAACTTGCTAACTTCGCCACTTTACCTGTGTCGTTTTGACACATTCCTACGGACAAGATTGAAGAGTTCAGCTAAATTTTACCCAAGAACGACATTTTAACCACAGAGTAATAAATGCGACGCAATTCTTCGTTCTGTTTCCCGATACGTGGTATTTATCAATTCACAACGTAACGTCCTGAAAAGTTGAGCCTACTTTACTTGAGTTTATTTATCCGATTCTATAGTATTATATGACTTAAACTTGCAACTTTTCGTAATTGTTAAATTGGCAATGCAATCAGGGATTATTCAACGAAATTTAGCAGTTGTATCGCTGTTAGCATATATCAAAACATTTCCGAAAATCCTCGAAAAAATTACGAGAAATGGTTGCGACCAAGGCCTGGTTTTGGATTGTGTACACCCCTTTCATTTTCCCTTAAAAAAAGTGTGCACTATACGCAAATATTAACGGTAGTCGTTGGTCAGACATAAAATATCTAAATCAGTCAATAGCAATTTATAATACGACAGTTTACCCCTTCGGGAACCTCAAAGGTGCCTGATTCATACTCGGAACATCTTTAGGTTATATGTAATTCCCGTGGGGAATTTGGAACGCCTTTAGGTTTTATGCTATTCCTGTTTAAAAAGGAAATCAATATCTGAGTTATCCAAGAGCTTGTAACTAGCACCTAGTATATTCCGACAGAAGCAAGATACACAACAGCCCTCCTAACAGAGGTCAAAATCTGGGACTGAAACCAAAATTAATTGTCCCCACTGGGGTTCCCCCAGGGGTGACTAAAAATATGCTAATCATATTCAAGTTAAATGAATCTATTAGTTAAATTGATAAATTTCTTAACTTTAGATAATATATAAGTATTAATTACTGGTGATAGCTCATTATCTCCTGATGTAAGTAATTTAAGACTAATAAATCCTACTACAGAATATATTTCACACAAATCACACTTGAAATCAGAATAATTTGGACAGAAAAGGCAAAAAAAAATGATCAGCATCTTCACGCAGTGCTCCACAAGAACAACTGCCATCTTGAATAAGGTGGTCAGTATTTATTGAAGTTTTAGTCACTTGCTTTGTGCCTGATTTGACAGAGTATTATATTAAGATTCCTAGGATTGTACTGTTTAAAGGTCAGGGAAATATTATCTACCTGATTATTATGATAGTTAGTAGTCTATATTTGAACGAAGTAAAGGAATTAGCAGATATAGAAGAATCTTGATAAGTTCCATAAGTTCATTGCATCAGGAAAGAAACTAGTGTTGTAGATATGAGTTTGAGCTTGAGGTACATTAAAGAATCTAGTATTTCTTAATATATGTGGGCTATTAGTATTATCAATAAAAGGTACAATAATATTATAAAGATAGTCAGGTGTTAAGTGGTTAATTATCTTATACATTAGAACTGATTTATGTTTATGACGTCTTAATTATTACTAGTAATATTACTTAAATTAGGGTTTTCTCATTATCACTGAAAGGTGCTACTATCTTGTGTCATTTGTACAATACTTATGATGCAGGCCCCTTGGACCTTTTCTTTTTGTTGTGCTACTTTGGCACCTTAATGACATTCTAAGGACGTAAAACTTCGGCAAACTATCAAAAATCAGGAGGCAGAAATACTGTATAACGTACTGTGTACCTGGTCCATCATGATTGACTTCAGAGGAGTTACTATATGATAACGATCTTTTGAAATAACCAGGGCAGGACCTGAAAATTAACGCTTTTACCAAAGCCTGTCGGCAAAATAGACATAGTGTCATTGCCGTTGTAAACAGATTCTATGGTTTCTAATTGTTTTTCTTTGGGATTTAAGTCAATCTTTAGCATTGATTTCGCGTACTCCAAATCCATGTGGNAACAGCTAGATAACCCCCCTGACCTCAGAACCAAGTTCCAACACTCATTAGTAATATAATATTACTACAGTATAAAAATATTGTCAA
>NW_018406378.1:29777-30155 GCF_002113885.1 Mizuhopecten yessoensis
GTAGGATAAAACATAATTACAATCAAAAGCAGCTTCAGAACATGAGTGAACACAAACATTGCTTTCATCAACTAACAGCTGTAGAGATGTGACATCCTCTAAGGCATCATGTGCATTGTAATCATTACCCGTTACAACTTGATATACATTTTCATTATACAGAACTGAGTAAGAATAAATTAAATGACTGATTGAATACTGATGGGGGAGAATTAAGTATAAGTAACTAAAAGTGATGTATTTCTAAAAGTGGTCCACTTTTTGCAAAAATAAACAGCTCTTCATAAACTTGAAAATGTCTGTAAGACACCCACTCATGGAATGGACAGGACAGGACGCGATGGGACGGACACAGGCAACACTATATGCCCCCCCCCC
>NW_018406378.1:30911-39827 GCF_002113885.1 Mizuhopecten yessoensis
TTATAAGTGTAAGAAATTGTTTTTACAAAGAGCACACCTAGCAAAGTGATGGTCTTAAAATCTGTAACGTTCCGGGGTCCGTACCCTAGTCACTTCTAAGGATCCCTGTGCTGTAGGCTTAACTATTACTATACTACAGTTGCAAATATATATAAATATGTGTTACTACCTCGTAACCAGCATACCTAATGCTTAATACATGATAACAGAATAATTACTGCCGGACTATAAAACTAGAACTAAAGCTATCTGCTCTGTATCAATATAACAACACACTACCGTACAATCCAGGCAGTACCCTCTTTCTATCTTAGCGACACCTAGTGGTGAGTGAGGTATAATCACCTGTATGTTTTAACTGTACCATTTGAATTACGGAGACATAACACAAATGTTTAACGCCAACAGATCAACGTATCTAACCTGATTAATATGCTAAATCAGCGAAGGTAGGATTATGATATGTACATTCATCACATTACCCTCGCCTCCGAGAACAACGCGTCATCACGTTATAGAAATAAAACAACTCTAATACTGAACTCTCCAAGATGTAATGACATCAATCAAAAATATACACCATGATTCGACACAGAACTTTGTTATTGTTCCTGAATGAACGATCCAAGTCCTATTCTTCCATACTGCTCTCTTGCCTACTGGCTCCTCGAACAACAAGGACACAAATTGAGAACTTCATCGAACTCGACAATCTCAATGGAATTTTCACCCTCAGGGTACCTTGTCGTTATGGTGACGGTACGCCTCGACTGCACATGAAGGGTTTGTACGGCCACTGTCTTCATCAACGGTGCCTGCCTTACTCTGGAGGTACTGGCAACCGTAACCGCATGGGGTATCGTGTTCCTATTGTCTTTAGGGTGGAGCTTCTCTGCTTGATCTGGGGCTTCCCCAGTTGTCCGTGGACTGATTGGCAGGGAAGGCTGCATTCTCAATGTCGTTCTCGACAACCTCACTGTCAGAGGACTCGATAGCCTCATCCTCTGAGCTGGAAACAATCAAGTCCCTTGATGCTGCCAGTCATCAACAGACGTTCCAGCTGGTTCCTCATGCCTCTTTTGATGACGTTTCAGGTACGGCTTCCTTGTCGTAATGAAGTCACACTGTTCACAACGCAAGGTGTTCCTTTCCATAGTGGCCAGTCCACAATTCATCAGGTGTGTCCTCATCTCCTCTCTATCCGCCGTCTTATGTGCACACATGGGACACTTCTGCACTAGAGTTTTCATTGTGTTTACCATGATTCTCCTACAACAGCAAATGTTACCCTCATATAGTGATAACACAAATAGCCTGATCTACCTAATATTCTGAAGTGTAATTAGAATGCCACTGAGGTGGTCGTCGAGTCTGTGTTTGCCTGGAGTTGTTCTCAAACTCTTTCTCTCTATTTCTATTCTATTTCTGACTGAATCACTGTTATTCACATCATTCTCCACCTCCATAGGAACATCTTCCATCACACTCTCATTCATTTCTCTAGATGACGCAGCATCCCCTACTTTCAAGTAGCTGAAACAACTCTCATCGACCTGTGTTTGTCGATCCCTTAACCCTCTCGCTTCTTGGGCATTTTCACCGCTCATGACCTGACCCTCTCGTAACTTCATACGATCTGCATGGATGACCTGTGACTTCCCCTTTCGTCCGCAACGCACTCTGTAGGTGATATCTGTCAACTTAGTAAGCACCTTGTACGGGTCCTCTCCACTTCGTCCCACCTTTACATTAGGAAAGAACACAAAAACTTCATTGCCTGGTTTGAAGTTCTGCCAGGACAGCTTGGAGTCATGATTCTTCTTCTGTCTCAACATGGCTCCTTTCACATGCTGTCTCACCATATGATGGGCATCCTCCACCTTCTCTTTCAGCCGCCAAGCCCACATATTTTGGGGTATGACTTTGATATCCCGAGGCATTGAATACTGGATATCCAATGGGGTGCTGGTCTCCCTGCCAAACATAATGAAGTTTGGGGTGTTGGCCGTTGTTTCATGTTCAGCTGACCTGTAAGCCATAGTCACGTATGGTAAGTGCAGGTCCCAGTCGGTTTGTTGGTCATTAACAAAACCTTTTAACATGTTGACTAATGTTTTGTTAAATCGTTCGACCATTCCATCCGACTTTGGGTGGTATGGGGCCGTTCGTGTTTTCTTAATCTCTAAGAGCTTGCACATTTCCTGGAAAAGAGCACTCTCAAATTGGGAACCCTGATCTGAATGAATGGTGCTTGGAACACCAAACCTACAAATCACTTCTTCAACCAGAATTCTTGCGACAGTCTTGGCTTCCATGTCTCTCATGGCGAAGCATTCAGTCCACTTGGTATTATAATCTGATATCACCAATATGTGTCTGTTTCCTTGGTCGGTTTGGGGTAATTCACAGAGGATGTCTATTCCTATTCGTTCCATAGGAAACCCTGCTTTGACCATTTGCATTGACGCTCTTTTTGCTTTGGTAGGAGACTTTCCTCGACAACACAGTACACATCCAGCTACATATCGTTGGACATCGCCTTTAAGTCCAGGCCAGTAAAACGTTTGTCTAATCTTTGCTGGAGTTTTCTTCATTCCCAAGTGACCGGCTGTCTTGTTGTCATGCATATGAGAAAGGACAGTCCTTCGTTCTTTTCGTGGTAGAAGAACCTGTGGATTTCCGTTAGAACTCCCTCTGTACAATAGGTTGTCTTTAGCAAACAAAGCCTCAAACTGCATCCATAATGATCGCACAGTGATATTCCTGCCAGCAATGGTGTTGAATGGTGGTCGTTTCTTGTCAAGCACCCAAGTTCTAACAAGTTGAATATCTTCATCTGCCTCTTGTTTCTGTGACAAAGACAGTTCTTCACTATCTGCTAGTTGTTCTGGGGAAGCATTCTCTTTACATTCATTGGGGTTTTGTACACTCATAACCTGATCTGTGGTCTCAATCTTGGTTTCCCATTATGGTTCGAACCTTCATTGCCTGCAGGGTAACCGGCTAAGACTATCAGCATTCTGATGTTTGACTCCAGGTCGATGGACGATGGTCATTTCATATGAGCTCAGCCCTTGATAGCGTCATTGCTCGCATAGGTATCTAGTATAAACTCCTTGGTAAAGTCTTGATGCTTCTAGTAGCTTAGCTAGGTCTCCTCTTAAGGACTTCCCACCCTTCGTAATACACGTTTTTCTTGTCATATTTTCGTGTCGTCATTTCCGTATTGCGCATTGGGCATATCAATACCGTAGTGTAAATTATGGTTAGGCTGGGTTAACAATAGTACATTAAGTACACGTGCATGTGATGATATGTCAACAACCGACATTGAGACTTAACTGGGAAATATGTAACCACCTGTATCACGTGATGACGGCATACCATGCGATAGCCACTGGTTACATATGTATCTTCGATGCGTTAGCGGGCTGTGGGATGATGTCCAAAGAATATGTGATTGAGAGTAATTGATTGTCACTTTTGATACTATTACTTTAATCGTTTTTGATATTTTTAAAGAAAAATAACTGTCAAGGTGTAAATTTTATCCCTCTGCAAAAAGTTCCGAATATTTTCAAGGAAGACAACTCTCACCATGATCAAAGTAATTGTAAAATGAAATAATTATGAAACCGTGGTGTATATTTTGTTCAATTTCCACCATTTTTGTATGAAAATTTGTGTCCTATTTGCTTTCAGCCTGTAGATGATCACTTTTATCCATACGATCTCAATGAAAAAACACTGTGTAGCATGTTTTATATATTTTGTGATCAATAAAATATTTGTAGGGTTTATTGTATTAGTAATGCTTCATTTCATTTTCTTGTTGTTGTTATTGTTCAGAAAAATGCCACACCAAAAAAATGGAAAATATTAAAATTGAAGAAAACTTTGTTTTGGTGTTTTCTCAAAACATTCCAAAGTCTATCGGAATTCTTAGTCACCTCTACATAGTTGCACAACCATTATGTGAAAGTTAAAACAAATTGCGAAAGGGTGGAGCCTCCTTAAATACACTGACTATTTCTTTGTACAGATTACACAGGCCAATCCTCTCAGGATTTAGAACACAGTGGCTTAGAACTCTTATATGAAACTTCTATAATGCTGGGGAACAACCATGTTTAAAAGTTTTTAGGATAATGTTGGATCAATTGTTTAATTCATTTTTTGATTTTCACAGTATGCAGTCATTATTACTAACAAGCTCAACAAATGGAGATTTGCACAGTGAACATTTCACTTTGGGGCAAAAATGCTGCAAACATTTTTCACACACTTAACCCCTAATACACTGTAGAAGAAATGGAATGAGGTGGATCTCGCTCATAGAGGTTTCAGAGCTCGACACCTATGCTGAAGTGTTGGCGACAATAAAAAATATAAATCTGATGTGGAGCTCTTCAAGCATGTACAGTACACGAGATATTTAATATACAAAATCAGACTTTTCATTTAGCTTCTGTGTAATAATTTTATAAAATACAGGATCATTACTGCTCCTTAAGTACAATGTATATGTTAAGTGGGCATGCAATATTGGCCTGGACTTTTGGACTAGTGGAATTGTACACCCATGATTGAGGACATCACCTAAGGCTTTCTCCCCTATGAGGTGATCAAGCATTATTATATAGCTTATATTTAAATTCGCGCTGCAACCCACTATATGAACATTACCAGCAGAAATGCATTTCATTTGAGTATGAAAGCAAAAACTCTTGTGACGTAACATGTGGTTTACTTATGACATCATAGATTAACCTTGTTCAATGAGTCCTGTTGCTTCGCTTCGGATAACATGGAGAATGCCCCTGCGTCAAACGCTCAAATGACAGGTTAATTGGCTAGAATTTGACATATTTACATTCTTGATGTTTGTTCTGCACATGACTCTACCAACTGAAAACAACTGATATCTCACACAATGAGCACGTCATATTACAACGCATAGTACCGTTTCTGAGAATAGTTATCTCCCCTTCTCCAAGATAACTTAGTTGCAACTTACAAATTGAACTCGGAGAACCTTTTTGTAACATGTTGTAGATATTTTGTAACATGTTGTAGATATTTTATGATAAATAAAATATTTATAGGGTTGATTAGCACTGTTTCTTTTCATTATTTTATTGTTGTTATAGTTTTGAAGAATGCCACACGTCAAAAAATGTGAAATTGTTGAATTTGACAAAAGATATTTTTTTCTGTATTTTTTACCAAAAAATCCCCAGTTTATTGGAATGCTTAGATTTTCATAAAATCATCTCTAGTGACATAACCATTATGTGAAACTTTCATTGAATTCTGCTGGCTAATTGCGAAAGGTTGGAGCCTCCTTTAGCTGTCTCTTTTGTGAGGCTGTGTTCCTTCTATTTCCTCTACATACACTCTGAATTGCATAAACTTGTGCTATGGAAGTGCCAGGATAGATCAACTTATCTTCCTCTGAGGTATTCATCATGCGTACAGTGTAGCTGTATTGTCCACCAGTGAACGACCAATGATAGCACGGTCGCTCTTCAAAAATGATTCAAATCCTTCCACTAGTAAGGCGTTCCCCTGCATAAGGCATCAGGCACACACACCTTCCCAGAGACTATGACCTCTGATTTTGCTGGTACTACAATCTTCTCAGTTGAACACACTCAGAAACAACCCATAGTTCCCTCATATTTAGCCTCAACATGCACTCCATCCAAGGTAAGACAACCCTTGGCCAGATCCAGAGTTACCTTTCTCTCTATCATAACATCAAGACCTAGAATGCCATCTGTGGTGAGTTTCGCAACAGCCGCTTCTACCAGTATGTTTGTGTCGTCCTCCAATCTGATGTTAAACCTCCATTGTCCGATTATTGATAATTTGTCTCCACTTGCTGTCAAGACCTCTTTACTTATCTGTTTTAACTCGGGTCTAGCCGCCTGAGAAATGTGGTTATACAAATCTTCAGATATCAAAGTTATGGTTGCCCCTGTATCGACCAACAACTTTGCCTTGGCACCATTTATGTCAGTCTTAACATACATGCCAGCTTCATGAACAGCTGATGACACTCCTATATTAGCCTTATGTTCAGTCTGTTTCCGTCTTCTCCGAGTTCTAACTCGCTTCGCCACTGGTTTATCTGCTCCATTGTCAGTGGTTGTCTGATTTTTCAATTTCGGGCAATTCATGCGAAAATGACCTTCCTCATTGCAATAGTAGCAAGTTTTTCGACTAGTCTTGTCTTTATTTGGTCTTTACTGACTTGAACTCTTATTGCTTCCTTTCAGCTTCACTACATCATCTTGCAAGAAATGTAGTTGCTGTTGTATGTCTATACTAGACATATCAGAGTTCTGACTAGCTTTCTCTGTAGTCACAGTAGCCTTCTCTGTTGTAGGACTGTCATCTGTGTTTGTGGCTCTCAGATGAGCTTTACCATCACTCCATTTCTTTTCAGCTCGATTGTAGGCCTCCAGTTCCACAGCTAATCGTATAGTGTCTGTCAGATTTTGAGGTCTACCTTGTTTTATCATGATTCTCATGTCTGAATCAGCTAGAGCCTCAATGAATTGCTGCTTAGCCAAGGTATCATGCACATCCCTGGGCACTGTCGGGTGTGCCAGGTTTACTAGCCGTCTAATGGCTTGTCCCAGCTCTGGCAGACTTTCTGCTGCTTTCTGTCGCCTCTCTAAGAGTTGAACCCGGTATAAATCTGTTTGGTTAGGAGGAGAAAAACGTTACTCTAACGCGGTGACCAGGGACTTATAATATTCTTGCTTTGATATGGCCAGGTCCCCAAGGATGCCTTGTGCTTGACCTCTGAGTGCAACAGCCAAATATAGGCCCTTCTCATAATCCGACCAGTTGTTGATATGGGAACAAGTCTCAAAATGAGGTTAGTCAACCCATGAGGTGGAACCATCATATGTTGCAGCCTTCACATGCCTGACCTTCATTGGAGTGTTGCGTGGTTTTCTGGTATACTCTTGTTCTTCTTCATCTTCACTACCGCTGTCGTGCTCATATACTGGCCTCCTGTGACGTCTCTGAGAATTCCTTAGTGTCACCCAATCATGACTACCTCCATCAATGTCACCAACATAGTCAGGGAGCTGCTCTGTTCTTGAAAAGGCTCTCTATCTGGGGTGGTCCAATTTCCTATCAGTATATGGCCTTGTAGTTGGAGACGGTTTTAGAATACCTTCACTCTTTGTCTGCAACCAAGACAACTCGGCCCTCATTCTTCAGATTTCATCCTCAACCTTATCAACATCCATATCTGAGGATAGCCTGGGAACATCTATGTGCTGTGTATATTCCCCTCTAGTTCTATCACTCGATGCAATACCAGAGTCCCTAGGTCTACGAGGTGTAGATTTTGAATAACTGACATGCCTTTTTATCACTGGTGTTATAGGGCTTGTACGACCATGGTACGACACGTTCCTTCTCTGGCTAACAGTTTCCTCGTCATCCTCTAATGGACTGAGAACATCATCCTCTAAATAGCTAGCCATCTTCACAAACCAATACAAATAACTATAAGGTATGTCTATAAAAACAGTACAGGTTTATTCTAATTAACACAAATTATAATACTGAAACCTAACCACAGGGATCCCACACGCTGCCACAAAAATTATGTAACGTTCCGGGGTCCGTTCCCTANTATGCTTAGACCCATTGACAAAAATTACATTCATAAATGCATAACACAGGTATTCATAGAATCTCAGCCCGTGGGAACTGGTGTAAAACATAGTAACCTGATCACACTGCGTAGTAATACACTACAAACACTACTCACTCGGAACGACCGACCTACATGTAGATGCTTAATTTTTACATCTTAAAATAAACTTCTAACCCAAATAAATGTAAATTTCTGTGTTATTTATGTAGCATAATTTGCATGCTGTAAATTAATATTTTTAAAAAGTCCACAACTCAGCGTTAATGGAAGTTACACTGTCGTCTGATACATCTGTCAAAATGAACATCCCAAAACAACTTTGCTGTCAGCTGGACGATGAAACAATAACTTTTGGGCTGGAACTACCCGATCACCAAGATATGTCAGACGAGGAAGTAGAGAGATTTATTTCTACTCTGGATTTTTCATCAATCATTTAATTGAAATCGGCACAAGACATTGATGTAGAACTTGCCGCGAGTGGTGACCCCGGTATCCCGTCCTCCGAGCAGCCAGTCCGGAGTGACCCCCCTCATCAATCACCTGCCAACAGATTAGTACCTTCCCGGTTTAAAAAGGTTACAGAGGAGGAGCAGAAATCCTTTGAAGATGCCAACCAATCTTTAGCAACAAGGAGAAATACACAATGGGGATTATCTTTATTCCAAGGTAATAATTCACTTCATTCCCCCCCCTGCATAATAAAAAGTTTTAATGCTGATGAAGTAAATTCGGATTATACAAGCAATCCAACGCACTTCATCATTACACGGAAGACATTTTTGTTTTGTAGAGTGGAGCATGGAAACGTCTGGTGAGCATGTCCCATTCAACAGTATACCCACAGAGGAATTGGCAAACAGATTGAGTGCATTCTACTGTGAAGCAAAACCTAAAAATGTGGGGAAGAGCACGACAGGCTGAGGAATCCTCAGAAACATCTGCAGAGGTCTGATGAGCAGCCTGCCAAGAGGAACTACATCTTCTAGTGAGTTGAGAAACCCCAGCAGACTGAGGTACCAACAAACCTGTACCGCAGAACTCTGGATAAACTGAAGCACCAGACTCCTTGCCTTGATGAATTTCTCCTGAGTTGGAAGGACTATACCCCTGGCTACGTTGAACTGGTAGCCTAGGAACACAATTCCTGGGAGGGAGACAGTTCTGACTTCTCTCGGGAGGGTATGAACCCGACCTTGAGAAAAAGACTCAGAACCAGTCGAGTATCC
>NW_018406378.1:41704-41951 GCF_002113885.1 Mizuhopecten yessoensis
ATATCAATATCTGTACAACATGTATATTGTATCAATATCTATATAACATGTATAATGTATCAATATCTATATAACATGTGTATTGTATCAATATCTATATAACATGTGTATTGTATCAATATCTATATAACATGNTATAACATGGATATTGTATCAATATCTATATAACATGTATATTTTATCAATATCTATACAACATGTATAATGTATCAATATCTACATAACATGTGTATTGTATCAATATCTA
>NW_018406378.1:45740-46059 GCF_002113885.1 Mizuhopecten yessoensis
ATTAGATTTTTCATGCCCAACAATTTTATGTATGGTTTTGAGTTGGGGATCTCAACTGTTTCCAAGCTGTGACTCAGAAACTAGGTCCCTAGGGTTGTGGCCAGACCACAGGATCAATTCTAATATCAAGACTGCATTTGTCTCTTTTTGCCCAGCATTTGTATATATTGTTTTGGGGTGGGGATCTTAACCATTTTCGAAGTTATGACCAAGGGGTTAAATCTCCAAGGATGGGGCAGTCCCCAAGCCCATCTTGGAAGCATATGTTCATATGTTAGGGTGGGGATCTCAACTGTTTCCAAGCTGTGACTAAGAAACT
>NW_018406378.1:48013-48919 GCF_002113885.1 Mizuhopecten yessoensis
ACAGAAAATATAACAAGGCCATTACAAAAAATAGCTGTTTCTCCGTTGCTCCTGACCTACACTAAACACAGATAATAACTTTATTCTGCAACAGGCTGTGAAAAAAGTTGAAATTTGTTTCTATTTCTTTGATTGTGTCAATTGTTTTTAGGTTGGAAACCCACCAAAGTTCATATTTTTTATTTTCAAATATTGGAGATGATTTATAAGTTATATTTTTAGCCAACGTTTAATTGATATTCAATTTTTTTTTCTTGCAATCTTCATAATTACCATACAAATCTTTTTAAAACTTGTAACAACTTGGCAACTTGAAACAAAGTGTTTCTATAAACTATCTTTTATCTAACTATCTGGACTACTGCTTATTGATTATATCTTAAACAAACTTAAGTTTATTCAATATATACCTATCATTAGAAATTACTGGCATGAATATCTGTCACCAATCTGCTTCTGCAGGGTAGAACAGTCATAACATTAGTATCAGAGTAAAAGTCTCTAAATTATACATGCAAATATGTGGTAAATTATATAAAATGATGACCTTTATACAAATTGGATTAAGTATTTACATTTGTCTTAACAAAGGTTTGTTTATGATTGTTATTATTATAAAGAAAAATGTCATTTAGAGCAGACAAATGAGCTTTGGCTTAAATACGTAATACATTTACCATTTCTGATAATGAAAACTCGCAATGGTAGAAGCCAATGTTCCATCCAATTGTTATGTTATCAAAATATTATAACCTTAGCACAACTTCAAACGGTCCCTTTATTATGTCATACAATATTTAACTTCAGGATGAATTTCAATTATATAAGCATTTCAGAAACTTAAGCATATAATCAAGCATTGACTACCTGTACTACTGTCTGATGTACCAGACTCCCTGTACTACT
>NW_018406378.1:50122-51210 GCF_002113885.1 Mizuhopecten yessoensis
ATTTTTCTTCGCGATGTTTATCTGTGGTCAGGACATCTGATGTCTATGTTATGAATGTAATTTTTATTGTATATGCTATGCTGGTGAATGTGTTGGGCACAAGATGAAGACGACAGTACTAGACATGTATACAAAAGGCCCAAATGGGCTTGCATTGCTCACCTGGTATTACTTGGTAACCTTAAAAGTGGACTACAATAAAGCTACATGCAAAATATCAGTGTGTTTTTATATGACTATAAATCATTCAAAAGATGCTGTTAAAAGATTTAATCTCATTTGACACCTGTGACTTTGGAAAATCGAACAAGGCAATTACATTGAACCAACTTTATATAGCCCTTTATCTAAGCATGCAACTTGCAAAAATATAACCACCTTAGACTTTTTGCATATTGAGATTAGGTCATTTAAAGTTGTATACACATATGAGCAAATGTGACCTTGAAAGTCGGTCAATGAAATTTGAATGAAGAAAATTGATAGCCATAAAACATCCAAGCATGTTACTTGCCAATTATCAACATATGTGGTTATTTAGAAGAAGATTTTCTAAGGTTTAAAACATATAAGACCATTATGACCTTGAAACATAGGTCAAGGTTATTCATTTTGAACAATTTGTAGCCCTTCATCAAAGCATGCTACTGGCTAAAGAACAACTTTGTCGACCTACTGGTTATTTATGTTGTTTAAAAGATTTTAACATATTTAATTCCTGTGACCTTGAATATATTCCAAGGTCATTCATTTGAACAAACTTGGTAATTCTTCATCGAAGCATCCTATTAACAAGATATCACAAGTTGGGCACTAGGGTTATTCAGAAAATATTGTTCAAAGGTTAAAAACATATTTGACCCCTATGACCTTGTATATAAGTCATGGTCATTCATTTGAACAAAGTTGGTAGCTTTTCATCCCAACATGTTATTGGCCACATATTATTTTTTAGCCGTTCATGCCAGCATGTAGCTGGCGAAATACCATCTGACCCAAAGCGTTTTGGTTATTCAGATGAAGTCCTTTTTAGGTTTTAAACATTTTCCTGTGTAATGAATATAGGTCGAAGTCATTCCATTGAACAA
>NW_018406378.1:54611-55733 GCF_002113885.1 Mizuhopecten yessoensis
AAACCAATAGAGTAAGTAACATTGCCCTTACTTACCCATGCCCTTTTATTTTCTCATGCCTTTTCAAAATAAGCATATATTGCAGTTATTTGAATTTGTTCAGCAATTTTTTGTTTCAATTGAATGTCTGCATCTTCTTTCATCATTCCATACCTCTCTCACATAAGTAGTGTAAACAGCATCAGGGCACCATTCTTTAAATCGATCATTGGCTCGCTCGTGTGCTCGTAGCTTTGGCCCATCTTCAATTCATCACCGTTCAAAACCTTCATGACATGCTCTGCCACAACCTGAAATTTTAATTATGGATTTAGAAGAAATAAATCAAAGAAAGAGATATTTGCTTACTTTATCAGAAGCAATCGGATGATGATTCTTATTTTTTTTCTTTTTCTTTTTAAAACGTAAATTATTTAAAATTACCACAAATAGTTATAATATTATAACAATACATTGATTTATTATTGATCAGAACATTGATTTTGCCCTTCACTGTTTCAAATATAATATGCAAGTATATACAACAACACTATACTATAAGTAAGGTTATTGAGAGGTTAGGTGACGACACAAACCTATTTCAATATGTATGTACCCTTCCATCTAAGAAGAGTGAAGAGTTTGAGCAAGGTAATATTCAGTAACAGGTTTGCATACCTTCAGTGCGAGTATGGGCTCGACAGGAGCATGCTTCTGCTGAAGGTCAAGGTAGTCTAGACGAAACCATTCCAAGCTACCATAGCGTCCATGCTTTTGGTTCAAGGCCGACAACTTTGTTTTGTTGTTCGTTCTGATGAATAAAAGATAGTATTATTGTATATTTACGTACCTTATCACAAATGATGTGTTCATCTTATCAAGATTTGGAAACAAAGCAGCATAACTACATAAAAAAGGAGGTATATCATGTACTGTATTCACATCAACTGTGATACAAGTGTTGTGTGCAACAAGTATCATTTAAATCTGTGCTGTACTTTGATAGCATAAATCCGTTTTTAATCTAAGGTGGATTATACTCCATTCAATGGGAAGGTAACTCCATCTTTCATGCTTTATTCACATCCCCTAGTGTAAGTGTTATATGTTCTAAGTATCACTCAGAAAGTATCATTCAGATCA
>NW_018406378.1:59438-59962 GCF_002113885.1 Mizuhopecten yessoensis
CGTTTTAAAGAAATTGTTGACGCATGAATGGACGACGGACAGACGATGGACAGACGACGGACGCCATGGTATGGCATAAACTCACCTTGGTCCTTTGGACCAGGTGAGCTAATAAATTAATCAGCTACAGTACGCGTCAGGTGATTTGGTACTCGGTCGCCCGCCGAGCGACAAATTTAATCCCTGTCACTCGTAGCCACGGGATGATCCCGGAAGAAACTGATATAGAAATTGATAAGCCCTCCGCGTTCATGGGTGATGGGGATTAAGTCTGGACAGAGAAAATACAGTATATTACTAGTTCAAGTTTTATTCAAACTTTGGGCCATGTATGTGTCTGCTGTGGCCGCTGTTCCTGTCTACGGTACTACAGATGCACAGTTACAATCGGCACACCGAACAGAAAGCGCTACTTGAATTTCCCGAATGGAAAAGAAATAACGCCAGCACATACTAGGGGGGGAAACCACAGGTGCTCAGGTTCTGGAATATATGTGATATATAATCGCACCCACTAGATATCG
>NW_018406378.1:61452-61903 GCF_002113885.1 Mizuhopecten yessoensis
GTAAACAAGATCGAACTTATATCACAAAATTGAAATTTGTCGCTTCAGTTAGATTTCCCGAAGTTGCTAACTATCAGCGATAAGAGAATGGAGAAAAACAAAAATGAACTTAAGGCAGAGAGTCTAAGAAAACTGTGTTATTTCTAAAACGAAGAAGAGTTCCAAGTTGTTCTACACTCTATTTTTACTTTCTGTTAATTAGATGTATGTGAAATTTTCTATTCCTCTAAAAATAACGAGAATTCAACAATATATGTACCATTTCCAGAGAAGTGAGCGACTACTTTTTACATAAAGAAAGTAGTGAAAAACGATCTCTGGAATATTTCATAAACTCTTTTTCAAAATTATGTTATGGACAATTAGATCTTTATACAGACATCGTACAACTCTGATCGTAGACCACTGACCGTTGCAATTCTTACCAGGTTAATTTTCCGCGTTAATTGCC
>NW_018406379.1:0-299 GCF_002113885.1 Mizuhopecten yessoensis
CAGATCGTGTACAGTAGACACCAGGACGTGCATAGTAGCCATAAGAACATGTACAGTAGACACCAGAACGAGTACAGTAGACATCAGAATATTTAAAACAGTAGACACCAGAACTTGTATAGTAAATATCAATATCAGATCGTGTACAGTGTCACCACAACGTGTGCAGTAGCCATATATACATGTATAGTAGACACCAGAACCTGGACAGTAGACATCGAACATTTAAAACAGTAGACACCAGAACTTGTATGGTAAATATCAGATCGTGTACAGTAGACACCAGGACGTGTATAGTA
>NW_018406379.1:1571-1868 GCF_002113885.1 Mizuhopecten yessoensis
CATAGTAGACACCAGAACGTGCACAGTAGACATCAGAACATTTAAAACAGTAGACACCAGAACTTGTACAGTAAATATCAGATCGTGTACAGTAGACACCAGAACGTGTATCGTAGCCATAAGAACATGTATAGTAGACACCAGAACGTGCACAGTAGACATCAGAACATTTAAAACAGTAGACACCAGAACTTGTATAGTAAATATCAGATATTGTACGGTAGACACCACAACGTGTATCGTAGCCATAAAAACATGTATAGTAGACACCAGAACGTGTACAGTAGACATCAGAAC
>NW_018406380.1:0-299 GCF_002113885.1 Mizuhopecten yessoensis
ATACTCCAGGCCAAATTCGGATAAAATCCCTCAAATGGTACATTAAAAGAAGAAGGATTTTAAAGATTTAAACCTCAAATTCCCTTAGGATGCTTCAGACCAAACTAGGACGAAATTCCTAAATCCCGCTCCTCTCCATCCAGGGGATCCAAACTCATCATTCTAACAAGATGGCGTCCCCTTGGCCATAGACTGCTCCAGACCAAATGGGATGAAATCTCTTGATTCCCATGGTAGAAGAAGGATTTCAAAGGTTTTACCTCTGTTTCCCCTATTTGGCCCCGCAAATTTGCCACCAA
>NW_018406380.1:3380-3542 GCF_002113885.1 Mizuhopecten yessoensis
GTAAGTCAAATGTGTTGAGATAAAATAAAACAAAGTATTTTAAAGAAATAAACCTCAAATTCCCCTATTGATCCTCGCAACTCTTCACCCAAAGGGGCCATACCCATCATTTATACAAAACTAAGACCCCTTTGCCCAGGGATACTCCAGGCCAAATTCGGA
>NW_018406380.1:10815-10892 GCF_002113885.1 Mizuhopecten yessoensis
GCACTGGTTATTTGAACCGAATGTGCATTTTGTACGATATTGCAGATGTTGGTCTTATTTTCGTTGTAATAAAAAAA
>NW_018406380.1:11898-12789 GCF_002113885.1 Mizuhopecten yessoensis
GTTTCATAACAGCGAATATGTCATTTGACATGTAGGCAAAGGAAGGCTAATAATAGTCTGTATCTGAATTAAATATAAAAATATGTCACATAAAAATATACATGTTGTCTGTATCTTAAATGTAATATATTACAGGTATGATACCTATGTAAGTATAGTCTGTATCTTAAGAGTATATAACGAGTATGACAACTATATAAGTATAGTCTGTATTTGAATGTTATACAACAAGAATGACCACAATATAATTATAAACGTAGTCTGTATTTTACTGTTATATATCACAAGTATGATACCTATGTAAGTATAGTCTTATCTTAAGGGTATATAACGAGTATGACAACTATGTAAGTATAATCTGTATCTTAATGTAATACGTATTACAGGTATGACAACAATATCATTATAGTTTGTATCTTAATGTAATATGATAGATATGACAACAATATAATAATAGGCTGTATCTTAATGCAATATTGCAACTATGACAGCTATATAATACAAGTCTGTATCTTAATGTAATATTACAAATATGACACNTGTATCTTAATGTAATATTCAACTATGACAGCTATATAATAATAGTCTGTATCTTAATGTAATAGTACAAGTATGACAACTATGTAAGTAAAGTCTGTATATTAATGCTATATTACAAGTATGACAACTATATAATAATAGTCTGTATCTTAATGTAATAGTACAACTATGACAGCTATATAATAATAGTCTGTATCTTAATGTAATAGTACAAATATGACAACTATGTAAGTATAGTCTGTATTTTAATGTTATATTATAAGTATGACAACTATATAATAATAGTCTGTATCTTAATGTAATAGAACAAGTATGACAACTATGTAAGTATAGTCTGTATTTTAATGTTAT
>NW_018406380.1:12844-12970 GCF_002113885.1 Mizuhopecten yessoensis
AAGCATATCTTAATATTTATTGAAAGTGCATGCTCCAGTTTACATTTTATCTGATCACACCAATATTTAGAGTTCGGTGAACAAGCGATAAGGAATGGTAGTTACTTATTAGTGTTAGCATTAGAC
>NW_018406380.1:13613-13775 GCF_002113885.1 Mizuhopecten yessoensis
AGACACTCGATGACTGTTCGGTACCGTCCATAGGAGAAGGCTTTAACAAGGCGCTGTACTTGAGAACTGCAGTCTGCTTGCTAGCTTGTAACAACTGGTGTGTACGGTTTATACCGCTTGTGTATATACATATAAATCCGACAAACACTGGTTCGCGTTATA
>NW_018406380.1:14029-32977 GCF_002113885.1 Mizuhopecten yessoensis
ATTTCATAACAGCGAATATGTCATTTGACATGTAGGCAAAGGAAGGCTAATTATAGTCTGTATCTGAATTAAATATAAAAATATGTCACATAAAAAATATACATGTTGTCTGTATCCTAAATGTAATATATTACAGGTATGATACCTATGTAAGTATAGTCTGTATCTGAAGAGTATATAACGAGTATGACAACTATATAAGTATAGTCTGTATCTGAATGTTATAAAACAAGAATGACCACATTATAATTATAAACGTAGTCTGTATTTTACTGTTATATATTACAAGTATGATAACTATGTAAGTATAGTCTTATCTCAAGGGTATATAACGAGTATGACAACTATGTAAGTATAATCTGTATCTTAACGTAATATTACAAGTATGACAACAATATCATTATAGTTTGTATCTTAATGTAATATGACAGATATGACAACAATATAATAATAGGCTGTATCTTAATGCAATATTGCAACTATGACAGCTATATAATACAAGTCTGTATCTTAATGTAATATTCAACTATGACAGCTATATAATAATAGTCTGTATCTTAATGTAATATTACAAATATGACAACATCTATAATAATAGTCTGTATCTTAATGTAATATTACAAATATGACAACATCTATAATAATAGTTTGTATCTTAATGTAATATTCAACTATGACAGCTATATAATAATAGTCTGTATCTTAATGTTATCGAACTAGTATGACAACTATGTAAGTATAGTCTGGATTTTAATGTTATATTACAAGTAAGACAACTATATAATATTAGTCTGTATCTTAATGTAATAGTACAAGTATGACAACTATGTAAGTATAGTCTGAATTTTAATGCTATATTACAAGTATGACGGCTATATAATAATAGTCTGTATCTTAATGTAATATTACAAATATGACAACATCTATAATAATAGTCTGTATCTTAATGTTATAGTACAAGTATGACAACTATGTAAGTATAGTCTGTATTTTAATGCTATATTACAAGTATGACAATTATATAATAATAGTCTGTATCTTAATGTTATAGAACTAGTATGACAACTATGTAAGTATAGTCTGTATTTTAATGCTATATTACAACTATGACAGCTATATAATAATAGTCTGTATCTTAATGTTATAGAACTAGTATGACAACTATGTAAGCATAATCTGTATTTTAATGCTATATTACAAGTATGAGACAACTATATAATAATATTCTGTATCTTAATGTAATATTACAACTATGACAACTATATAATAATAGTCGGTATCTTAATGTAATATTACAATTATGACAACTATATAATAATAATCTGTATCTTAATGTAATATTACAACTATGAAACTATATAATGATATTCTGTATCTTAATGTAAGGTAGCAGTGTACATTAGAGGGTTGTGGCCATGGGTGATATTTTTGTTAATTGGCTAATCACTGTATAATGATATATACAAAAAAAACTGTACTAAAATTGGTATAAGCATGATGAAGTGGGCTATGTGAACTTCACGTTTGTAAAATAAGTTAAAATGTTTTTGTTTAGAGAATACAATTTTGGCCATTTTCCGAAAGGGTGTCTACACATGAAAAGCTAGCTTTACAGGAAGTACAAATTTGACAACAGCACACGACGCAAAATTGCAAAAAATCCAGTTGAACGACTTATACTGGGACACGGATAATTCTGCAACCAAGTATGTAATCTTTCATTTTAGACAGAACTTAACAAAAAAATGCTAGTTGCGGGGATCAAATTTTGGGTAAAAAATTGTGATTTTTGACATTTTTTGGTAATTTTTGATGTGGTAACCATAGTTTTCACACAAGTGACATACATAGAAAAAGAGGTTGATTTACTTCTCAGTTCTTCATATGTATTGCAACTATAATGCAGTTTACAAATATATATACATGTATACATTTGTTGTGTAGGGTAAATCCGATGTGTTTACATTTCTTATACATGTGCCTTGTTTTTCATACCCGGGCCATTTCTACTGTAAACTGCTACCATATACGAAAAGAGAGAAAAACCATCTATGCTTTTTGCTTAAGCCTTATTTACACTCACTCAGTATTTGTGTAGAATCACAAAATAGAACAATACACATGATTTTTGGCACAAGCTATTTATTCATAGTGGGAATGAATAAAGGGAGATCACTTTTCAGTTCTTAAGTACAGTTCCATGCTATTTGGTACATTTAGTTCCGGTTGATTAAATTCCTCTGTAGTCAGTAACAGACAACAAGCAAGTCTCAGGTTATTTCACAAAGCATTTCGACTTTATATCAGTGAATTTTACAATGTAGTATCCATGGTTACCAATAGAGAAAGTGCAAATTTTACAAATTTAAATGACAACTATATAATAATAGTCTGTATCTTAATGTAATACATGTATAACAAGTATGACAACTATATAATTATAGTAATTATCTTAATGAAATATTACAAGAATGACAAATATGTCATTATAATGTGTATCGTAATGTAATATTACAAATATGACAGCTATATAATTATAGTGTGTATCTTAATGTTGTATTAGATGTACAACTATTAATTATAGTTTTTATCTTATTGTAATATTACAAGTATGCCAGCTATATACAATAAATCCCCACTTACTCGAACTCTCATTATTCGAATAACCCCTATTCCTCTAATAGTTCCGTTGGTCCCGACCGAGTTCTAATATATTCTTTGGAAATTAACCCTTGATTAGCTTCAATAAAAGACCTTAAATTAACCATTTTAAGCCCACCTTCTTGATAATTTTGAATAAATATGTCCCGTTTAATCTTATCAGTTTTGCTATTCCATAAAAAAATGAAAAGAATATATTTGAGCTGTTTTATAAAATTTTCAGATGGATGAGGTAAGGAAATAAACAGATGATTCATCTGAGAAATTAATATAGATTTAATGATATTAATTCTACCAATAGGCGTGAGCAACCTTCTACTCCAGCACATAATAAGAGCTTTGAGTTTAACTTATTCATTATACTACAATGTCCTTTATTTTAGGTATTTTGTGAAAATCTACATGGAAATATATCCCAAGAAGAGTAAATTTATCAACTCCCCATATAAGATTCATATTTGGAAGGAGAACATCATTGCTGTAAATTTTACTGCCTATCAAGACAACTTCAGTTTTACCTACATTTACTTTAATACCAGATATTTTTATCTGCATACTGAGAGTTTACGATAGGATGGGATCTCCTTGACAACAACCATGATTTATTTTGAAAAATGCTGATAAATTAACCCCCCCCCCCCATGGTTTATAGCAGAACTCGAATTACAGTGTAAAACTTCGACCCAATTTCTGATATCGTTTCCAAATCCAAAATATCTTGGTCTATGATATTTCAAGAGACACAATCGAAAGCCTTTTCAAAATCAACCATAATAACATTCCAGGGATATCATTTTCCTCTGTATATTGCATAATGTCATAAACCAGACGGGTATTTACTTAACGTCCCGATATAAATCCTGTCTGATCAGAGTTTATAATATTTTGTAAAAATAATTTGAATCTACCTGCTATTGATCCAGAAGCAATTTTGAATGCAATATTTAATATTCCAATTCCAATTCTTTATAAAATGCTTTGATTTATTAGCCTTAGGTATACAAGTAATTATTCCCTGACGTTGTGTAATAGACAGCTGACCGTTTGAAAAAAAATAAAAAAATGCCCTGACCACAAAATTACCTAACTGGTTCCAAAAACATTTTAAAAAATTCCGATGTGAATCCATCTGAGCCTGGGCTCTTATTACTTTTCATATTTCTTTAGTGTTTCAGATGCTTCTTTAAGTGTAATAATACCTTCCAAACTGACTGCTTCTTCAACATTTAATCTTGGAACATCAAAATCTTCTAAAAGTTTATCCACATCTATGTCATCGACTTCATTATCAATAGAATACAATTGTTCATAAAACAGTTTCACCTCATTTAATACATCTACTTTTTTAGTTAGAACTTATGCATTTTCCCGTTGTAACTTTGGAATGATTTTTGATATAAAACGTCTATTTTCTAAATTTAAAAAATTGGTAGGTTTTTCACCCGCATAAATCCATAAGGCTTTTGCCCGTGTTATGCCCCCTGTTATCCTATGTACTCTAATCTTTTCCAATTCCTCTTTTTTTCTCAAGTAACTTGTCTAAGTTTATATTATCATCATTTTCTAGTTCCTTTATTTGATCTATTGAGGTCATTTCCCTTGCACAACACTGTTTCTTTTTATAGGAAGAATATGAAATTGACTTACCTCTAATTTCCATTAATAGTGTTTCTAAAAATAACTGATCATTTATAACAAACTGTAAATCTGAAGCAGGTATATCATCAATATTTTTAGGATTGTATATAGGAAAGCAATACTGTAATTTAACTGTTTTAATAGTATCATTAATTATATTAAGATATTCCAGGTCATGTAAGAAGGAACCATTTAACTTCCATAGACCTTTACCTTTTTTAAATTCGTTTAATTTTAACATAATGTTGCGGAAAGAATAGTCTGATATGTAAGCTGGATCTATACTTGTCTCATCTACACTTTATAATAAGTTCCTAGAAACCAACAAGAAATCTAACCTAGCCTGCTTGATAGGTTTACTCCTACGCCATGTATATCTGGAAATGTCAGCATGCTGTTCACTGTTCAGGTTTAAGAACGAAATTAAAAACACAGCTGTCATTTTTAAACTCATGGAGAGTTTCTTCTATTTTATCATAAAAAAGTTGGGTTGTCAGAGTTTGGACCATACAATGTAATTAAAGTTATGTTCTTACCTTCAATTTCTAGATCCCAGGCCAAAAAATTCCCTGTTAAGTCCTTTTTTGCCTTTATCACATTGACTTCAAAATTGTTATTGATAAGTATTGCTACCCCCTTGCATTAAATTTAAAACAAATGAAATAGCAGTTATAGTCCCATTCACTCAGTAGTAAGTTTTCTTCCTGTTCTTCGGTAAAGTGAGTATCTTGCAGACAGTAGATATTGTATTGCCTATCTCTTAAATAAGTAAAAACATCTTTGCGCTTAAACTTGTCATCCAGCCCCTGACAATTGGCAGATAATATCTTAATTCTCTCCACAACTGTTTAAGAAATTACAATGAATACAATATTCATGCATATATATGTATATCAGCCCAGATGCTTTCCCTCTCCAAAGTCTTGTAATAAAACTCGATGTACAACGACATATTATACCAGGCTCGAATCTAGAATTACATGTAGTAGCATGGATTAAATTACCAGAATGTGTAAGCTAATTTCCGTACTTCTGAAGTTTATCCATTAATAAAGATAAATCTATAAACCTACCAATACCATCATGTATGGAGTTACAGCAGGCAGTAAAAAAATAGACCGACGGAAACTGCACAGCAGTAACAATATTTGCCCGGCGTGATGTCTGGCACAAGAGATGAAATAAAGAACTGAACACAGAGAAAGACACACAAAAGAAACACATAACGGATGTAAATAAACATTTAAAATATCAAAAGTGGTCAAGAATGACTCACACACTATCACCTATACTCCTCCATCTAATATTTCATTCATATTTCATTCACCTGTAAGCCACACCTCATCCATTCGTCCCCATTTATCCAGTCTTTCGATCCTTACTCATCATCAGACACGCTGAACTTAGTCTCAATCAGTTAGATGTTTGATGGCCTATATCTTACGGGCTTATCATCTGAGTGACCAAGAAACAAAGCTTATTACACTAACTGGAACCGACATTGGTCTGTATTATCCGTCATATACGATACACTTTTCGCATGTCTGGAATGATTATCTAATATCGATCCTCATTTTTGTAGGTAACATATTATTCAACTTTTTTCAATATGTCATTACAATATATATATATATAGTATGTATCTTAATGTAATATTACAAGTCTCACAACTATATAACTATATATTTTTTTCTATATCTTAATGAAATATTACAAGTATGACACCTATATAATGTAAAATAACAAGTATCGCAAATGTATTATTATAGAATGTATTAACCAGAACTGTATATGGAAAATTATTGTATCTGTCAAATACTATACACTTCTCGCATGTCTGGAATGATTATCTAATATCTATCCTCATTTATGTAGGTAATATATTATTCAACTTTTTTCAATTTGTCATTATAATTTTTTGTTTCGCCGCCACGAAGTAGCGGATGCAAGACTAAGATGTTGCTTTTCCGGTGACGCGGTGATGGCGGCGGCGTCAACATTAAGTTTTGCGTTTAACTTTAATACTTTCACTAAAGTATAAGTGCTAGACCAACCAAACTTGGGCCGTATATGCATCTTAGGTAGTACATTTTAACCAATGCATTAAATGCTGGATGCGGCCTACCTTTCATGGTCCATTGACTTTGTCAGCATCTCCATCAACATTAAGTTTTTGCGTTTAAGTTAGTTTCTCTGAAACTATAAGTGCTAGCTAGACCAACCAAATTTCAAATGTGCATTGATGGTCAAAGCGGGGCACAGACAAGACATATCAATCCGAATGACTTGTTATTGCAAGAAAAAAGTGTTCAAACTTTCTACCTATTCGAATTAACCTGGACGTACATAACATTGTAGTAAATGTCCTATGTTGTAAGTGACGTACATTACATTGTAGTGTATGTCCTATGTTGTAACTGATGTACAGTACATTGTAGTGTATGTCCTATGTTGTAACTGATGTACATTACATTGTAGTGTATGTCCTATGTTGTAACTGATGTACATTACATTGTAGTGTATGTCCTATGTTGTAACTGATGTACAGTACATTGTAGTGTATGTCCTATGTTGTAACTGATGTACATTACATTGTAGTGTATGTCCTATGTTGTAACTGATGTACATTACATTGTAGTGTATGTCCTATGTTGTAACTGATGTACAGTACATTGTAGTGTATGTCCTATGTTGTAACTGATGTACATTACATTGTAGTGTATGTCCTATGTTGTAACTGATGTACATTACATTGTAGTGTATGTCCTATGTTGTAACTGATGTACAGTACATTGTAGTAAATGTCCTATGTTGTAAGTGATGTACAGTACATTGTAGTGTATGTCCTATGTTGTAAGTGATGTACAGTACATTGTAGTGTATGTCCTATGTTGTAAGTGATGTACATTACATTGTAGTTTATGTCCTATGTTGTAGGTGATGTACATTACATTGTAGTGTATGTCCAATGTTATAAATGATGTACATAGCATTGTAGTAAATGTCCTATGTTGTAAGTGACGTACATTTCATTGTAGTGTATGTCCAATGTCATAAATGATGTACATAGCATTGTAGTAAATGTCCTATGTTGTAAGGGACGTAAATTTCATTGTAGTTTATGTCCTATGTTGTAAGTTAAATGATGTACATAGCATTGTAGTAAATGGCCTATGTTGTAAGTGACGTACATCACATTGTAGTTTATGTCCAATGTTATAAATAATGTACATAAAATTGTAGTAAATGTCCTATGTTGTAGGTGATGTACATTATATTGTAGTGTATGTCCTATGTTGTAACTGATGTACAGTACATTGTAGTTTATGTCCTATTTTGTAGGTGATGTACATTACATTGTAGTTTATGTCCTATGTTGTAGGTGATGTACATTACATTGTAGTGAATGTCCTATGTTGTAGGTGATGTACATTATATTGTAGTGTATGTCCTATGTTGTAAGTGATGTACAGTACATTGTCGTTAATGTCCTATGTTGTAAGTGACGTACATCACATTGTAGTTTATGTCCAATGTTATAAATAATGTACATAACATCGTAGTAAATGTCCTATGTTGTAAGTGAAGTACAGTACATTGTAGTTTATGTCCTATGTTGTAGGGGATGTACATTATATTGTAGTGTATGTCCTATGTTGTAAGTGATGTACAGTCCATTGTAGTAAATGTCCTATGTTGTAGGTGATGTACATTATATTGTAGTGTATGTCCTATGTTGTAAGTGATGTACAGTACATTGTAGTTTATGTCCTATGTTGTAAGTGATGTACATTTCATTGTAGTTATGTCCTATATTGTAGGTGATGTACATTACATTGTAGTTAATGTCCAATGTTATAAATAATGTACATAACATTGTAGTAAATGTCCTATGTTGTAAGTGATGTACATTACATTGTAGTTTATGTCCTATGTTGTAAGTGATTTACAGTACATTGTAGTTTATGTCCTATGTTGTAGGTGATGTACATTACATTGTAGTTTATATGCTATGTTGTAAGTGATGTACAGTACATTGTAGTAAATGTCCTATGTTGTAAGTGACGTACAGTACATTGTAGTTTATGTCCTATGTTGTAGGTGATGTACATTACATTGTAGTTTATGTCCTATGTTGTAAGTGATTTACAGTACATTGCAGTAAATGTCCTATGTTGTAAGTGACGTACAGTACATTGTAGTTTATGTCCTATGTTGTAAGTGACGTACATTACATTGTAGTTTATGTCCTTTGTGTAAGTGATGAACATTACATTGTAGTTTATATCCTATGTTGTAAGTGATGTACAGTACATTGTAGTTTATGACCTATGTTGTAAGTGATATACAGTACATTATAGTTTATGTCCTATGTTGTAAGTGACGTACATTACATTGTAGTCAATGTCCTATGTTGTAAGTGACGTACATTACATTGTAGTTTATGTCCTATGTTGTAAGTGTTGTACAGTACATTGTAGTTTATGTCCTATGCTGTAAGTGACGTACATTACATTGTAGTTTATGTCCTATGTTGGAGGTGATGTACATTACATTGTAGTGTATGTCCTATGTTGTAAGTGATGTACAGCACATTGTAGTGAATGTCCTATGTTGTAAATAATGTACATAGCATTGTAGTAAATGTCCTATGTTGTAAGTGACATACATTACATTGTAGTTTATGCCCTATGTTGTAAGTGATGTACAGTACATTGTAGTGAATGTCCTATGTTATAAGTGACATACATTTTATGTCCTATGTTGTAAGTGATATTCATTACATTGTAGTTGATGTCCTATGTTGTAAGTAACGTACATTTCATTGTAGTTTATGTCCTATGTTGTAGGTGATGTACATTACATTGTAGTGTATGTCCTATGTTGTAAGTGATGTACAGTACATTGTAGTTTATGTCCTATGTTTTCAGTGATGTAACATGCTGGTACAAAGGGCCAACACGTATGTTCAAATTAATGACCTTAACTTATATTCAAGGTCACAGGGGTAAAATATGTTCAAAACCTATAAACAACTTCTTCTGAATAACCAAAAGCCCCAGGATAATGATAGTTGGCCAGTGACATGCTTGGACAAATGGCTTCCAAGTTTGTTCAAATAATTGACCTTGATAAATATTCAAGGTCTACGTTGTAAGTACAATTCAGTCAGAATGTTAAAACAAAACATAACAACACAGGTACATACATTCCGAACTGATGAAGTCACATACACTGTTTACCAGACGAGACAACACACATGTATACAGACAATTGACATCACTCGTTGTAATATATATACACACACACCATATATATCTATATCATATACCGGTATATACCCGGGTTACATACAAATAATTGTAATATTTAAAACCTGTTGCTGGATTTGATGTAATGATGCACTTGTCTTAAATTGTTTTTGTTGAGGTTTTCTGAAAGTTGAGCATTGCAGAACAAAAGCAGTTATAAATTGAAATCAACATGTAAGGCATTCAAATCTTGGAGCAGGGCGCGTCTTTTGTTGTAAAAAGTAGGTTCTCACAAAAAATGTGAAAAGCATTTTCACTTTAATGACCGCAGTTGCAAACTGCAGTTTCAACAAGAAATTGGTAATTGTCCAACCATTGTTAAAATTCGCATAAAATGTCATTGGATTTGAACTTAATCATCTAACCCTTATGCCGAACCCGATCAAAAGCCTTAGAAATATCACAGAATACCATACATACAATTAAGTCATGTTTTTTCCTCTAGTACATACAGATGTTATGGTAAATTTCAATGAATTGATATACAATAGAATGACCAGGAAAAGACTAGTGCTTAAAGAAAAGTGAGTTTTCAATAAAATATACATGCAAGTACTTGAAAATTACTGTTTCAAACACTTTTCCAACTGTATATAATAAGGAAATTGGCCTGTAGTGAGAAGGAGAATGCCTGTCACCTTGTGAGCCAAACTTAAAATACATGGACGTTAATATGCTATTAAAAAAACGATGTTCACTCTCCGAAAATCGATCTCTGAAAATGAAGGCAAACCGCTTGGGATTCTTAGGATTTGAATAATTGGTTTATTATCAGTGAGTTCATAATTATTGTTTACAATGATATTAAAAACAAAGAAGAAACTGCGTAAAATTTATATTTTGTTGTTTGTTTTCTTTGTAATATTTTATCACACATAACCAGGGGGGACCCAGGATTTATCTGTATCTGTATCTGTACGTTGTAGTACCCGGTTCCGGTTTTTTTACAAAGGAAGAGGGAGAGCAGTTCAGTTTGATTTTTGGTACGTTATAGCACTCTTAAAGGCCTAAATTAGGGGCACATACTACGTCATCTTCCAGGTGGTTCCACGCTATAACTGTACGTACGAAGAATGAGTTTTTGTGTTGATCACAGTTGTATTTTGGTACTGTATAAGATTTTTTGTTATTTATAACTGATGCTTCCACCACATTATTCGATGTATAGTTTCTGGCCTTGATGTTCCTTTTTGGTCTGTTTTTTTGTTAGATGTTCAGCTGGTATAGCTGGTAGCAACCCCTCAACCACCTTGTACATAAATGTGACCCTCTGTTGTGCTCGCCTGACCTGAAGTGTTGGTAGTTCGAGTTTCTCCAGCATCCTTGTGATACATCCATTTTCCCTGGATCTATAGTTATTTGAGATGAATCTTGCTGCCAAGCGCTGTATTCGTTCCAGTTTGTCAGTTTCCTTTTTGGTATAAGGGTCCCAAATAATGGCGCAGTATTCAGGGATGGATCGCACTAGGGATATATATGCTGTTTTCTTGCAATACGATGGGCAGTGTTTTAGGTTTCTTTTGAGAAAGCCAATGGTCGAACTGGCTCTCCTTGCTATTTTAAGGATGTGGGTGTTCCACTTGAGGTCATCTGAAATTTCATTCCCCATCGGTTTGCCCATTTTTCAAGGTTGTTTAGGTCGTCATGTAGTAGTTGGTGTATTTTTGGGTGTTGCCTAAATGTTTCGGAAGAAATAGCAAGGATTACGTTTCGCGAAATAAATGACATGTGCAAATTATTGTTGTTCATTGTGACTTTGTTGTAGAAGGTCATACACATATGTAACAGTAATGCTGTGAAACTGCTGGTAATAAACGACCATGTTATTATATTTGCAACAGTGTAGCGAGTATTGATTTACATATGAAGGAAAGCAGTGGCAAATTACACTGATGTATCATTAACTTTTATGTACATATATGATAACATGGTCACTTTGAGTCTAAGGTAATGAAATAACAAAAAAAAAATCATTTAAGATCAATTTTATATTTATTAGATTTAAACCTGATTCAGAAAATATTTCAATATTTTCAATCCCTCACACTTCACATATTTCTAAAACATCTTAATTCTTGTTAGCAGTTCCACACATTTTCCCATCCCATTCATTTGTACAGCCATACAATTACCAGTTTCACTACCTTTCTCTCATCCTCATAATGTTATCATATTCCTAAAAAAGGGCACTATAAAACTTGTATCTTAATCCTGATCAATACTTTTCAGTGACATGCTTGAAAAAATAATATTCAGATAATTTTTTGGCATACAGCTGATCATATTTAAAAATCAAACATCTCAAGCAAATTGACACATGTGATTGATTAAAACAGGTACCTCCCTTAGTTATACATTTACTAATAAAATAAGGTAAAAAAATATTCCAATGCTCTTAAAATCCTCAAAAAACATTGATCATAATATAACTATATCAATTGAAAAAGATAAGACTCGTGTGCACATATCGGCAAACATCAATTCATTTTAGCAATATTTTACATAAAACATTTACTTGCTGACATAAACATATCAATTTATAAGTAATTTGATGTGTAGTTACCGCTGGTGCATATCTAAAAAAAGACATATTTAGATACCTGTTAATCTTGACGGCTTGAGTATCGTCATTTCGAAGTCCAACCAGGTCACAGTTCAGGTTCAGTTTGGCGATGTTTTTTGGTAATTGGTGTATTTAACTCTTAATTTTGTTTATGTTAGATAACCTTATTATACCCCATGCATGACATGACCTGTTCAGGATCGCAGGCTCTGTTATAGAGAACAACAGACTGCCAATAGTAAAATTTAAAGATGTATATCGACCATTTTGTATTTGTTATTTGGCGCAAAAATATTGGTAATAGATCTGTTATAGGAGAAAAGAAATGCACGACCAGACTGGGATTCAAACCTGGCACCCTCCGAACTCTAGACAGATTCACTAGCAATTGAACTACATGGTCGCTGACCAACGACCTAGTCCAGTACCGCTTTATTCGATTCCTCTCTCCTTTTTTAGCCCACCAAAAGATCAAATCGCCCTGCATCCGTGGTCCGTCCTTTAACAATTCTTGTTATCGCTATTTCTCAGAAAGTATTGAATGGATCTTTCTCAAATTTGATATGTAGGTTCCCCTTGGTCCCTTGTTGTGCATGTTTAATTTTGTAACGGCTCATATATATTGACAGGCAGCCATCTTGGATTTTGACAGTGAATGTTTGTGAGCGCTATTTCTCAGTAAGTATTCGAGGAATCTTTCTAAAATGTGTGTGTAGGTTCCCCTTGGTCTATAATTGTGCATGAATAAATTAATAAGAGCTTAGCTCTCGGGGGCAAAAGGCGCCCGAGCGAAGCTCTTAAATGGTAACACATGCTTGCGTAAACAGAGTTGCTTCCCTTGGCTACACCTTGCCTTTTATTGTTTTGGTCCGGAAGTAGACGTCCAGTGGGGAAACAGGAAGTGTATCCTTGAAGCAAAGACAATTGTGTGTCAACCCATACATGAACATCTTCATATAGTGAAAACAACAAGTATGTTTTATTACATGTTTATTCAGATAAAAACTAGTATACATTCTGAGTGAAAAAAATCTATCACATACATTTTGATACTAGCAGGCATGAAACGTCGTTCAGAGATTAGCATACTATTTCTTCACAAGCACGTCACACTCCATCGGCCTTCATCGGTTTTTCCGGAATGATGAAAAATAACCGGAAAATCTTGGAACAGATGGCCGTTGCATTTTTCTCTTTGTCGGTGCTTCATGACTTTTTAATTTCAGTTTTTGCCAAAAAGGCACAAAAAGTATTAACGCGGATGATTTCTGAAGATCCTTTTTGTCATTAACCAGGTTCTGTTAATATTTCTACCGCGAGATATTTTCAAAAAGAGCCGCATTAAACCAATAGGTCAACGTGTACATTTATTTTTCATCGTCTAAAATTTCATCAGCTTTTGATTTCGATTTGTTGAGAATATGAACGAAATAATTAACATTTTTGAAAGTTTGGTTATAGTCTTTACATAATTTATGTATGCATCACCACTCATAAAAGAAACAATGGATAATTTCATTTATGTCGAAATCAACAACTACTGTCCAGACAACGAACCCGAGTTCAATGCCATTTTTCAGCAACCTATCACTTTTTCACAACGCATGCCGATTTATAACTAGTAACAGACAGAAAGTGTTTATTTTTATTTGTCATCATTACCTGTCAAACCTCAGTGACAGTTACAAAACTTGAAATTCAATCCGGTGTTTCAGGATGGAACAGGAATTCAGACTATATATCGATATAACGACAATCTCAGTTACATCAAAGTATTACAATGTTTTCTTTTTTTTAATGTAATTTTTTTAACTAACATTTCTATTCATTTACTTTTATAGACTTATCGTTAAAAGTGTAATATGCATTTTTTCTATAGCAATTACCAAACAGTTATTCCCCAACTTATTTCAATCATTTTTTTTGTGACCAGATGGAAGCACGCAGAGGATTTAATTCTTAATGTGAGAGGAAGCCTGAGTATCGGAAGAAAACCCGCGTTGTCGGGCAGGTTACCGGGATTCAATCCGGCCATATTGCTGAACGATAAGAATTTATTGAAATATCTTTTTGGGCCCGGACAGTATCGGCCAATGATACCATGGCAAGTTCGGCCCATGTAACATATAAAAAAAGTCGTAAAATTGGCGGTAAAATCTGACGTTGCGTGCTTTTTAACGTCATAATTAAGCTGATTCCAATGGGGGCCGAATTAAATAATGTTCAAAAACGAACGTGCTGTCATACTTCCCAAAACGGACTTTAAAAAAGGCCGAATTTGCCCCGATTTCCCCTATTGTTATGTCGGTATTTATCTCATTAGTGTTTTTGTTTTATTGTTATCCCTCGACTAGCCGACTTTAAATAAATTTGCTCTTACCTCATTCTGAAAGTAGTATTATCTCATTCTGAATCAGTAAATACCAGAGATCAACAAAAGCTTCGCCCTTTTAAGGCTTTGCCTTTTCATATTAAATGGCCAACAGGTGGTCATCTTGGATTTTGACATTGAATGTTTGTTATCGCTATTACTCGGGAAGTACTTGAGGTATCTTTCTTAAATTTGATATGTAGGTTGTCCTTGGTCTGTAGCTATGCATGTTTCTTTTAGACTAATTGGATAAACAATATGGCCGACATACGGCCATTTTGGATTTGGACAGAATGTTGGTTCTCCCTATATTACTAAAGGAGTATTTGGGGTATCTTTCCCAAATTCCATATGTAGGTTCCCCTCAGTTTCCAATTGAGCATGTTTAATTTTGAGACAGCTCGGATAAAAAAAATTGCCTGACAGGAGGCCATCTTGGATTTTGACAGTGAATGGTTTTTTTCGCTATTTTTCATGAAATACTGGAAATGTTTTCTCAAATTTGTTATGTAGGTTTTCCTTGGTCGTTAATTGTGCATGTTTACTTTTGAGATTTGATGGAATAAACAAAATAGTTACCTCCAGGTGTAGAAATAAGAGAAAAGATAGAACTGACATAGAACTAATGAAGATTGCACAATGGTCGGCGCCAAGATTCCTCTGGGATCTCTTGTCTAAGTCCTCGTCCCGAGAACAACTAATTTACAACCAAACTTCAGGTATCCCCCTTTTTCAAGCATTCATCCAGTGCTTGAAGCAAGGTAGGGCAGACTCACCAATGTTTTTTGTAATAAGAGAAAGAGAAAATCTAATATAAGCCGCCATGTCACAGTAATGGCGTTAACAACCTTATTGGAGCCCTGCATCGAAGATGTGCTGCCCTTTAGTAATCAGCTTGTCTATCCATCTGTCTGGCTTTTGCTTTCGGTGTGATATCTTGTGAAGGAATAGTCAGATTGTGATCAAAATTGTCTGATGTAGTACTTATCCGAGCCGCCTTATCAGGTTTGATGATCAGCAATTTCTATGCATATTTAACAAGGATTTCTGCATTAACAATATTTGGAGTCATTAGGTTCTCCTTCATGTTTGGCCAGAGATGTGTGGAATGAGTATGACGTATCCATTTATGACAGAGAGACGTGCATTAATATGTACATGTACTATACAGGGATAAGTGTATTACGGTATATATACTTCAATAAAACAAAAACAAAATTTGAATGAAAGCAGTTTCTGCTAATAATTGCTTGAACAGTTTTGATCAAGAATTGTTCCGTAACTTAATTGAACTTAGCTAACATAACTACAGATCAATTTATAATTTGGACCACAGACTTCACAAGCTAACAACATAAGCAAGAGTGCGCACATGTACATGGTTTACACAATTTTGATTTTTTGTAATTTTCTTCCATCAACACAAACTCGTGTAATGTCTGTGGGAGTTCCTTCCCTTTGGTTTCCGGCAGGAGAAGTAGAGAGCATAGTGCCAAAACGAATGTGGCACTTAAAGCTGCTCCAGGAGCCCACTCAGCAGCTGATGCCTGTAAACGAAGATGAGAAGAAAACTGAGACGAAATATGACAATAAATATGTTTATATATAATATGAATTATATATAAGAGATTGTAATGATTATTATACGTTCATCCCATTGACATCTCACAGACAATTTTCGAATTAGAATTCTTACTAGTCCAAAAGTGCAGTTTTGATTTTAACAAAAGTGTCCCTGGGCCAAGGTCACAAATGAAGAATTAGGAGTAATTAATTGTTTACAAAACTACTCCCTTAAGTAAGGACGAAACCCTCGACCAAGTGTAATCACTGTAACTCCTGAGGGTACAAACAGTAAAAGTTTATTGGTCAAGAAAAAATTGTCTAGAAGAAAATTGTTTCATACGTAACTGCTATATGGATAAAGCATACGTAACCGATGAAGTTAGGTTTGCTCTACCGAAGACATGTTGTGGATGCTTTGACCTTCACTTTTGAAAATGTTTGTCCGGGACATATCTTCTGTACTATTTCACCTGGAGTAACTAGATTTGGGGTACAAGGTCATCTTTGGATGACGGATTGCTGAGTGCAAGTATTAGGTCACTGTTACCTATGAGTTGACCCTTGACCTTCACCTTTGAAAATGTTTGTACGGGTCATATCTTCTATACTTTTTCATCTAGAGTAGGCAGTTTTGGTGCACATGGACATCTTGGGATGGCGGAGTGCAAGAAGTAGGTCACTGTGCAGGGGCCGACCCACGGATGTTGTCCTAGTTGCCCGTGCAACACCCTTTTGTCTTTGCTCAAACATAATCTGGACCAAGGTATATAGGTAAACTGTTATTTCAAAGGTAGAATCTATTTCATGATAAATATATCTGTGTTTTCACCTGTGGTTTCAAGTATATATGGTCACCAGGAGTGATTTATTTTACCAATTGAAAGATATAAATTTCAAAGACAATGAAGCACCCTCCCTAGCATCACTTAATCAGGTGACTAACAACCAATGTTAGCATAAAAGCTTGGCGTGTGCATCCTTTATTATATTAGTTTTTAATATACATAATTTATCATTTGTAAGGGTGTTGTCCTTGTTCAATAAAAGACAAACAGTCAAATCATAATGCATATTTATGACAAAATAGATTAATATTAAATTGCCAAAATGCTCGCCTAAACTACATGTACATGTCAAGTTACCTGAAATCTTTCACTCGCAAAGTTACAAAGTGTATTTTTTTTACAGTGCAGCATTATCAGCTGAATCTCCAAAAAAGCCTCCCTCCTAATCTTCGAAAAGTGACCATTTTGAGGGCCTGACACAAACATCAACATTTTAACCAAACATCCACATTTTTACCATTTTCTTACAGACATAAAATATAAATACTGTACGTAATAGAATCTAACTTGGAAAGTCAGAAAACCTTTGATGCCTCACTCGATCTGTTTGTCAATGAAAATAATGTCAGATGCATTCTTGCTTTTCTACGCTCGGCAGTGCTTGAACAGCTCAGTATTACATCTTCAACCAAAAAATATTCGCCTCGCTCCGCTTGGCAGTGAAAGTATCATCATCCCAATCTTTGTCACAGTGTGGCCTATGCTTCCTGACATAAGTGTACTGTTTGTTAAATATCGAAATCCTTACCGGTGGGGGACTATGGATTGCCTTACAATACTTTGCCTTGTTGTAATATATTTTATACTTAAGTATCCTGGTACGGCTGACTGAATACACCAATCAGTGAAATTGTATCCTGTTGAACTTTGTATCATCATAGCATTGATTGAATATTTGCTCCGCTTGGGGAATACATCAATTCCACTATAGCTAATAAGTAGTCACATATTTAAAGGGGGGCCGAGACTATAAAAGGAAATGGGCGGAGCTTATTTCAAAATGTTTCACTTTTTCAGCAGGTTTTAGCTCAGAGACAATTTTTTCTTAATTACAATAGACTTCAATCATTTATTATGCTGAAATTTGGCATGCATTTGCCTCAAAGTATGGTTGACATATCTGCTAAATATCCTGTTTGAAAAAATATGATTAAGTAGCAATTTGAAATACAAATGTTGAAGTGTTGTTCATTTGACAGTTGCTTGTTCCATATAAGGAAAGTTGACCTTTGCTAACCCCATACAACAACATTCATTTCAATCCACATGGTTTCCCCACGTGGCTCTAGCTATGATGCATGCATACAGTGTGTATACATAGATAAGTAAAATTGCATGCTTACATACCTTGTAGCAAAAGCTTTTCATCAAATATTTCACCAACTTTGAAAGGATATATCTCTCCATTCACCAAGAATTAATCACAAAGTACTTTTTTTCCTGTTTATGTTGATACTCAAAAATACAAGTACACTATTTTTATACTCTGTATCAATCCCTATATCTGTCCTCTTGTAATAAAAATAACCACTACACCCATTTATGACCCATTTATGGTTTTCCAGAAGGATTTGGATATAAGTTTCGAACTTGTATCAAAACACAATCAGGAATAATTTCCCGTTTGGTCCACACACAACCATCATTTTCACTTCTACCCATTTGTGCACTTTTTCTCTGTTTGTATCTGTTGTCTGTCCATATACCTCTACGAGACAATAATGTCCAATATTTCCTGTACCTTGTTTTTCTTATTTCAGAATTCCGTGCATGTGCATGTGCAGGTGCACCAGTTCCAAGTCATGCCTGCACATATGTAGTAATGCATGGGTTACATAAACAGTCTCTACAACCTTCTATTATATCATCTTCTTGATCATTATCAGCCACACCAGTACATTTATCACTCTGGTCACATGCTGTTTCAAGTGGTTCCAGGTTATGGTAGTCAGCAGTATGTGTTGAGATAACATGCTGTGTTTCCTCCTCAGA
>NW_018406380.1:33596-33956 GCF_002113885.1 Mizuhopecten yessoensis
TTACTGTGACATTACATCTGATGTAATAAAAACGTGTATTCAGGATGCAACTGACGATGAAGTGGCTCACACTATCCTCCAATGTGAAGTAGAGAATGAGGAATACAAAGGTATAAACATACTGACAGATGCAAGACATGGATGGAGGAAAAATGCAGCCCAGTCAGATGTGATTGCATTAGGTTCTGCGACACACAAGGTAGTAGGTGCAATCACAGTCACACGTGACGATGACCCTGTAAGTCAGAGACATGAACTTATAGGAGCACGAAAAATATATGACCATTTTGAGGAAAATGGAGTTAATATTAACATCAGAAATGCATCCATCAACAAATACCTGAATACTGAGCAACCTAC
>NW_018406380.1:34744-35656 GCF_002113885.1 Mizuhopecten yessoensis
GTAATTATTTCTACAAACAATAGTAATATATATATATACTCACAGCAGATACTCTGTTCATGGTTTAATTATTTATATCTGTCACTTTTATTTTTCTGTGTTTGTTATGGTTAAGTGATTTAAGTTTCATACTGTTACCATTAACATGATTTGGACTAAAGAAGCTCACAAAGTCACACAATGACATCGTCACGCTTGGTTGATTTTAGGGTAGATTGTTGAGAAGGTAGATCGTTCTTGATGTAATACCTGACCAAATATTCCATTACTTCCTTACAGCTAAGGTGTACTGTTGGGGGGAACTTTGTGCGTTTCTTTTTTTGTTCAGTATACTGACATATGACCCATGGCAAAATCCTAGTTGACCTTAAGACATTTGTGACACACGTGCATTGCTGCTGGTCTGTAGGAAATATGTTTCACCCTCTACCAATAGGTCCTAAGGAGATTACGATGCAATTTAATGATTTTACTCACCAATACATTTAAAAATGGAGCTGTCATAGCACCAAGTCTTCCTGCACAGCCTGTTATTCCGTAACCGATATTTCTGTAATGTAAAAAAAATGACCAATAAATTGTTACCCCGAGAGGTGGAGGATGTTTCATCACACCGTGTAACCCGATCGGTATGGAGCAAGGTAAGCTAAATAGCATTAGCATTATTTTTTTAAAACCATACCATAATTAAGCTGTTCACGAGGACCCGTTCAGTAAGGGGGCAGTTTTTTTTAAATTATCCGGTCTTAATTGAGTTCATAGTCCGTCGGTACAGAGCAAAACCACTGACTATATTATGCAGAGACGTATATGCTTTATATGTCTGTGCATTATGTAAATCGTAATGAAATCCAAATATAGATTGCAAATAAAAACTGATGAAGAGCACTGTCCTGTATAACACAAGATATG
>NW_018406380.1:39673-40346 GCF_002113885.1 Mizuhopecten yessoensis
TAGAAAACAAAGAAAAAGAAAATAGATATATAGAGTCGATATTTTTTCCTGGTTTTTTCCCCCAGAGTTACATATTCCAGCATGATATACAAATATCTATTTTCAACGCCTTTCAAGCAACATGACCTTGATGATCTAATTATTCAAAACAGAAAATTCTTTAGCACACCCACACATTTGTCACTTGTCCGATTTATTTCACCAAGAAGCCAATGCCACAGTTGATGTCTTAATTTCCGGATCCTGCAATCAGCAGTCATGTCCTGCCTGTCTAACATGTTTATTTGTGAAAACTTTAAATATGTGCATGTATGCGTGTACCCTCATTCGAAGAATCTACCAGCACAGGTCAAACATTATTGATCTGGTAAAATAAGTATTTACATAGCACGTTTAATTAAAAAATGGTTGGAATAATAACACAGAGTCAGCATTTAAAAACAACTCACAGTATATGACCCAAGAAGGTGTATAAAGCGTGCCTGTGCGTAGTGTAGACGTTTTACCAAATGGCTTGACAATTTACAAAACAAAGAAGTACACATTGATTGTTTTAGCCATGTCCATTCAAACTATGAGGATGGAGTGGTGCAATTTAGCCATGTCAGCGTTGTTGTCTCGCTTCAGATTAAAGTTTTCGAGTAAGTTTTTTTCAGACAATGTTGGATCACGC
>NW_018406380.1:42189-42692 GCF_002113885.1 Mizuhopecten yessoensis
ATTGCATTCGGGATAAGATATATTGCTATTGGTAAGAAAATAATCCAGGCTTTCTGATACGGTTTCTTAGCTGTTTTGAGATTTATGGGGTTTTTTTCAGCATATTAATGACAGGGAAAACGTTGATGACGACAAATCTTCCCGATCGTTTTTTTTAAAACTAAAGCAATTTTTTATGTCTTAACATCGACTCTTAGGACCCCCGAAATCTAGGATCTTGTCATCTGTAGTAGTAGATCCTATGGAAATATACTGTCGTTGCAGGACTATATCCTTCACCAGTCAGCCTATAGGAGCAACATGGCAAGCACTGCGTTATTGTTACTATCAAAGGCGGCTGCGATGTCATTGTAGACATCTAGGATGACCGATTCGGTAGTTTCCAGTGCGATAAGCTGATTACAGGCTGACGTTTGGACTATATGCATAGCGCTGAACTTCTAGACGCTGGAACACATTCTTCTCAAAGATCTTGGGTAGGGATGGTAAATTTGATACATTAT
>NW_018406381.1:0-299 GCF_002113885.1 Mizuhopecten yessoensis
GGTTATAAAGTGACATGTCGCTACCGGTATCTCAGTACTGGTTATAAAGTGACATGTCGCTACAGGTATCTCAGTACTGGTTGTAAAGTGACATGTCACTACCGGTATCTCAGTACTGGTTATGAAGTGACATGTCGCTACCGATATCTCACTGCCAGTTATAAAGTGACATGTCGCTAGCGGTATCTCGGTGCTGGTTATGAAGCGACATGTCGCTACTGGTATCTTGGTGCTGGTAATGAAGCGACATGTCGCTACCGGTATCTCGATGCTGAATGATAAGGTTTACCCTGATACGT
>NW_018406381.1:4556-5306 GCF_002113885.1 Mizuhopecten yessoensis
CGCAGCGAATACCCCAACTCCGAATTGATATTTTGACTTATTAACGATTTATTGATGCCATGTGCTGACCACGTGGTCTAGAGGAGATTGGTAAATACAGGCAATTTCCTGTGGTCTGTAAGATGATAAGTGCTGCACCGATCGTTCTGAAATTGGTCAGAATTGTATAGTAATGATCGAAGAGTTGAATCATGCAGCAAATATCCAAACTCCCAATTGATATTTTGATTTATTAACAATTTATTGTTGAAATGTGCACACCAAGTGGCTGGAGGCTAAATACAGGCGATTTCCTGTTGTCTTATCAAATTACACTGTATGTATGCTATGATTAAGTGAGAATATTATCTACACATGCTATTAACAGAGAAATATGTACAGAATTACAGGTATGAAGTCCGAAAATAAGCAAAATAACAATATCCCCCCCTCTTACTGCTGGTTATGAAGCGACATGTTGCTACCGGTATCTCAATACTGGTTATGAAGCGACATGTCGCTACCGGTATCTCGATACTGGTAATGAAGCGACATGTCGCTACCGGTATCTCGATACTGGTTATGAAGCGACATGTCGCTACCGGTATCTCGATACTGGTAATGAAGCGACATGTCGCTATCGGTACCTCAATACTGGTTATAAAGCGACATGTCGCTACCGGTATCTCAATACTGGTTATAAAGTGACATGTTATGTCGTTAACAGCATCTCAGTGCTGTATGTTAAGGTTTATCCTGAAACTTTTTAGC
>NW_018406381.1:13337-14444 GCF_002113885.1 Mizuhopecten yessoensis
TCAGTCCTCGAGGCAGCATCCTCTGACAGCGTTGGTGCTCGTGTAAGTTTTCATGTACTGTTCAAATTGCGTAAATATAACGACAATTGGCATGAGAAAATAACAAATAGTGTTGGTTATATTTCTTAAATTTTGGTTGTCGTAAACATATTTCTTTTTCTCTTTCAGTCTCCTTCTCCCACACACCACGAGAGGAGGACAACATTTACCTGCACAGCCACAATTCATCATACATGAATACCTGTGATGCAAACAATTTGAACATAATAATTGTAAATATATAACTAACATGTAAATAATATATTCATTAATTTATTTCTTAATATGTAAATAATATAACTATTAATTTATTTCCTAATATGTAAATAATATGTCCATTAATTTATTTCCTAAGCTGTAGATAATTGTCCATTAATTTATTTCCTAAGATGTAAATAATATGTCAATTAATTTATTTATTTGTCCATATGAATACTAATAAATTTTGTAAATGTAAATAAGATGTCCATCAATTTATTTCTCTGTACATATGAATATTCATTTTGTAAATTTTGTACCAATTGTGTAAATAAATAATTGATGTTTTGTAAATTGCAATTATTTTAGTTTACTTTTCTGAAGTAGCTAATTTGTGATCCTAATTTTGCGACCAAAAAGAATGAGATTTTCAGCTATGATATTCTCTTGTCATATGAAAAGTGTCTTTTTAAATGACTTTGTATCTTGTATAGCCCACAAACATTCTACTTTTTAACACCTGCTCTGCCATAACCTAAAACTATGTTTGAAATAAGTATACATTTTGGTTGCAAATTAAGCATAACAAAATTAGCCTGAGGTTGAAGGATTTTTCATCAACTATTCAAGAGAGAGAAAAGGACGGAAAAACAACGACACAGGCGAGACATTTCTTGTGATCTGTCAGGGCGCTAATTTGTGATCCTAATTTTACGTCCAGGAAGAATCAAGTCAAATTATAACCGACTTATTTCAACGAAACACAGGAACATTGATCCAACACCTGGTACACAATTTCAATCAGTTCGCAAGAAAACAATACCAAAAAACGGCTGATTATCAGCTTTAAAATGTTTGGTCCTAAAATGT
>NW_018406381.1:14594-26839 GCF_002113885.1 Mizuhopecten yessoensis
ATGGAGGTGAGTATTGAACAGGGTATTGGTCTACAGTAAAGTTATGGTAGTTTCTTGTAAAGCTGACTCCAACNGATATATGTCTTTCTGGTGTAAACAAACATTTAATACTTTTTGGATGATTTTCAAATTTGGGTTTTTTAGTCCTTAAAATTGGCTCACAGATTATCGACCTGGCTAGGTCAGAAATTGGGATTATAGCTTTTCTCCTTTATTATGCCAGACTCTCCGTTTTTGGTTAATTTACACCATTCAATGAAATGTGATGAATGTTTCTACGACAAACAAAAGAGGATGAGACATTTAATAATAATTTGGCTGATTCTAAAATTTGGGATTTTGAGTCCTTAAATTTGGATCACATATTTTCGACCTGGGATGTTTTGATCGAGTGACTGGGTTATAGAGATAGTGGCAAAAAGGCAGTCAATAGAGGATTATTTTGCAGCAAACTGCATTCAAATCGGTTCATTAGTTCTCTTTTTATTGATTTATTTCAGTTATTCAATTTTTATCAAGTGATTGAGTTACCGCCCCTTTTAGCGCATGCGCAGATGAGATTTAGTTACAGACAAAATTAAACAGTCAATAGAGGATTATTTTACAGCAAACTGCATTCAAATCGGTTCATCAGTTCTCTTTTTATTAATTTATTTCAGTTATTCAGTTTAAATCTAAGTGATTGAGTTACCGCCCCTTTGAGTGCATGCGCAGATGAGATGAAGTTACAGACAAAAATAAACAGTCAATAAGGGATTATTTTGCAGCAAACTGCATTCAAATCGGTTCATTAGTTCTCTTTTTATTAATTTATTAAAATTTGCCCTCTTACCTAAATTAGTGACAGAGTTATCTGATAGTTATCCGAAAGTTGAGAGTGATCTCCCTTTGCAATTTGTTATTGAAAGTTGCCATCCACGCAATTTCAAACTCGCAAATACAATCGGTGTAAAAGATGGTAAGTATTCCACCGATTGTTCTGAAATTTGGCAGAATTGTATATTGATGATTGCAGAATTGAATTATGTAGCAAATACCCCAACTCCCAATTGATATTTTGATTTATTAACGATTTATTGTTGAAATGTGCTCACCACGTGGTCTGGAGGAGATAGCTAAATACAGGCGATTTCCTGTTGTGTTATCAAATTACACTGTATGTATGCTATGATTAAGTGAGAGGATTATTTTGCACCAAACTGCATTCAAATCGGTTCATCAGTTCTCTTTTTATTAATTTATTTCATTTATTCGGTTTAAATCTAAGTGATTGAGTTACGGCCCCTTTCAGTGCATGCGCAGATGAGATGTAGTTACAGACAAAATTAAACAGTCAATAGGGGATTATTTTGCAGCAAACTGCATTCAAATCGGTTCATTAGTTCTCTTTTTATTAATTTATTAAAATTTGCCCTCTTACCTAAATTAGTGACAGAGTTATCTGATAGTTATCCGAAAGTTGAGAGTGATCTCCCTTTGCAATTTGTTATTGAAAGTTGCCATCCACGCAATTTCAAACTCGCAAATACAATCGGTGTAAAAGATGGTAAGTATTCCACCGATTGTTCTGAAATTTGGCAGAATTGTATATTGATGATTGCAGAATTGAATTATGTAGCAAATACCCCAACTCCCAATTGATATTTTGATTTATTAACGATTTATTGTTGAAATGTGCTCACCACGTGGTCTGGAGGAGATAGCTAAATACAGGCGATTTCCTGTTGTGTTATCAAATTACACTGTATGTATGCTATGATTAAGTGAGAGGATTATTTTGCACCAAACTGCATTCAAATCGGTTCATCAGTTCTCTTTTTATTAATTTATTTCATTTATTCGGTTTAAATCTAAGTGATTGAGTTACGGCCCCTTTCAGTGCATGCGCAGATGAGATGTAGTTACAGACAAAATTAAACAGTCAATAAGGGATTATTTTGCAGCAAATTGCATTCAAATCGGTTCATTAGTTCTCTTTTTATTAATTTATTAAAATTTGCCCTCTTACCTAAATTATTGACAGAGTTATCTGATAGTTATCCGAAAGTTGAGAGTGATCTCCCTTTGCAATTTGTTATTGAAAGTTGGCATCCACGCAATTTCAAACTCGCAAATACAATCGGTGTAAAAGATGGTAAGTATTCCACCGATTGTTCTGAAATTTGGCAGAATTGTATATTAATGATCGTAGAATTGAATCATGCAGCGAATACCCCAACTCCCAATTGATATTTTGATTTATTAACGATTTATTGATGCCATGTGCTGACCACGTGGTCTAGAGGAGATTGGTAAATACAGGCAAATTCCTTTGGTCTGTAAGATGGTAAGTGCTGCACCGATCGTTCTGAAATTGGTCAGAATTGTATATTAATGATCGAATATTTGAATCATGCAACAAATACCCCAACTCCCAATTGATATTTTGATTTATTAACGATTTATTGTTGAAATGTGCTCACCACGTGGTCTGGAGGAGATAGCTAAATACAGGCGATTTCCTGTTGTGTTATCAAATTACACTGTAGGCATACTATGTTTAAGTGAGAGGATTATTTTGCAGCAAACTGCATTCAAATCGGTTCGTTAGTTTTCTTTTTATTAATTTATTTCAGTTATTCAGTTTATATCAAGTGATTGAGTTACCGCCCCTTTTAGCGCATGTGCAGATGAGATTTAGTTACAGACAAAAATAAACATTTAATAGAGGATTATTTTGCAGCAAACTGCATTCAAATCGGTTCATCAGTTCTCTTTTTATTAATTTATTTCAGTTATTGAGTTTATATCTAAGTGATTGAGTTACCGCCCCTTTCAGTGCATGCGCAGATGAGATGTAGTTACAGACAAAATTAAACAGTCAATAGGGGATTATTTTGCAGCAAATTGCATTCAAATCGGTTCATTAGTTCTCTTTTTATTAATTTATTAAATATTGCCCTATCTGATAGTTATCCGAAAGTTGAGAGTGATCTCCCTTTGCAGTTTGTTATTGAAAGTTGCCAGCCGCGTAGTTTCAAATTCGCAAATACAATCGGTGTAAAAGATGGTTAGTACTCCACCGATTGTTCTGAAATTTGGCAGAATTGTATATTAATGATCGTAGAATTGAATCATGCAGCGAATACCCCAACTCCGAATTGATATTTTGATTTATTAACGATTTATTGATGCCATGTGCTGACCACGTGGTCTAGAGGAGATTGGTAAATACAGGCAATTTCCTGTGGTCTGTAAGATGATAAGTGCTGCACCGATCGTTCTGAAATTAGTCAGAATTGTATATTAATGATCGAAGAGTTGAATCATGCAGCAAATATCCAAACTCCCAATTGATATTTTGATTTATTAACAATTTATTGTTGAAATGTGCACACCAAGTGGCTGGAGGAGATAGCTAAATACAGGCGATTCCCTGTTGTGTTATCAAATTACACTGTATGTATGCTATGATTAAGTGAGAATATTATCTACACATGCTATTAACAGAGAAATGTGTACAGAATTATAGGTATGAAGTCCGAAAATAAACAAAATAACAAAAAATCCCCCCCTCCCCCCCTCTTACTACTGGTTATGAAGCGACATGTCGCTACCGGTATCTCAATACTGGTTATGAAGCGACATGTCGCTACCGGTATCTCGATACTGGTTATGAAGCGACATGTCGCTACCGGTACATGTTATGTCGCTAACGGCATCGAAATGCTGTATGTTAAGGTTTATCATGAAACTTTTTAGCAACATGGGAATACCTTGATGACATAAAGTATGCACTTTTCTATTTGAATGCAGGAAGGAATAGTTGGAGTCTATATAAAAGAAGAGAGTTTGAGACAAAAAAAAAGAAGAATGAAGGTGAGCTTTAACATGACCACAAATTTTGGTTATTCCATTTGTCCGAGATAACGTCATAAAACCTGTTTCGTTGCTTTTGCATTGGATTTCACAAGATTAAGTTATAATCTACAAAATCATGTGTTTTTTTTTATCAAATATGTACAAAATTGCAGAGAGAGTATGACTTAAAGGTCAGGGCGTCACCGACGAAAAGATTTACCGAACGAAAGAATCTGAAGGCAGGGAAAGTACAGAGGAAGCGTGTCGCGGAGGAGGTAAGTTTTGTCCCTTCTAGGATCTTTACCGTATTTGTGCTAAAGACTAACGGAGGAGGTGAGCTTTGTGCCTGCTAGGATATTAACCGTAGTTGTGCTCATCAATAAGGTTCACCCAAATCCAATAATAAAATGACTATTTTGATTCCAGATTTTAGAAGAGATTATCAGAGAAGCCGCGAAGGATATAGTGATCAAAGAAAAGGGCGTAAGTAAAAGCAGTATGACTAAACCTGATGTAGAATTATTGACATGACACACTTGAGGAAGGCGAAGTTGGGGTAGGATAGAGAAAGCATCTGGTGCCATCCAAACAAATGTTATAGTCCTGAATTGTTGATCACCTAGTTTCATGTTTATTAGAATTTTGTCAAGTATGGTTCTATATAAGTTCTTTTAACAGATATTAAGTAAGAGGCAGAAAAAAAAGGAGCTGGAGGCAAAGAAAATGAAGGAGGAAGAAGAAAAGCAGAAAAGGGAGAAGGAAGACAAACAGAAAGCGGAGATGAAAAGAGAGAGGAAGGTGGAGAAGGAGAAGCGGAGGAGGAGGAGGAGGCGAGAGGAGGAGGAGGAGGCAGCGAGACTGAGAACTATGAGGAAGGAGAGAAAGGAGAGAAAGAAGGTAAGCATTGAAATCATCTGGTAAGTTTCCACAGGTCAACAAAAATGTACAATCTGTTATTCTATGCATTGTGGCAAAAGATCTTTCAAAAATAATAAAGAACAACAAATCTATATCGAGTTGAGCATCAACTAATTTCGGTCCTTAAAATTGGCTCACAGATTATCGACCTGTCAAATCGATATATTGTGAGCAAAATTTTAGGACCAAAAATAACTTCTACATGAACAACCTACATGATGCGCAATTTTTATAGTACCATCACAAAAATGAACATGGAGGTAATTTGCATCATGTTCATCAATATTATACCAAAGACAAAAGTTGTGAAAAATACGATATCATATATCGAGGAAATCATTCATTCAATATGTTATCTTTTACTCAGGCGAGACGAGCGGCAGAACGTGGTGTGAAAAATGAGGAGATGGAGGTGAGTATTGAACAGGATATTGGTCTACAGTAAAGTTATGGTAGTATCTTGTAAAGCTGACTCCAACGAATGCAAATACCTACTTTTAAACAACTGCCCTGAGTTATGATAATGATAAATGCTGGTAAGGGAATAATACTAAATACTAATAGTAGATGAGAAACAAACTTTCACTTGATAGGTGGACGAGAAGGAGGCGGAGGTAAAAGAAGAAGAAGAGAAGGGTAAGTATACAAGTAAAACGAAGAGCATAAAAAAGATAAGGACAGAACATGAAATAGCATAAGAATATCAAAACACCACATTATTTTTCTAAAATAAGAGGCAAATTAATGTCTTATGATGTATACATGTATATAGATACAAGAGTGAACGAAAGTGGGGCAAGAGAGGATGAGATGGATGAAGAGCATGGGGAGGAACAGCAGGAGAAGAGGGAGGACCAAAGGATGGAGAGGGAGGAAGAGGATGGGGAGGAAGAGCAGGAGGAAGAAATAGAAGGTAAGTAAGCCTGTCCTTGTGATACGGTAAACTGAAGAAGTTTAGGTTCAACCATACGTAAGGAACAGGAAATGAAATATTGTTACAGAAGGCATAATGATATTGATGATATTATATTTTAATAGAAAGCGGAGACGAATGGCAGCCAGGCCGGAGTGACAGGAGGTTATTGAAGGATGATGAGGATGAGGATGGGGAGGAGGAAGAGGAAGAGGGAACGTTTAGGCGGAAGATTGTTGAGGTATATGATGTTTAAAAAATGCACAAACCGGCATGTCCTAAACATTTGATAGGTTGTTCAGTACGATTTACTAAAATTGTATTATATTATATAAGGAGGAAAATATTTATTTTCACTGTTTTGACATCAGACAGAAGAGGCAGGCGGTGAGGAGGAGCAGGTGGAGGAGGGCAGCAGTAAAAAGGTCAGTAAAATCCTATTTGGATTCCAGTTTTACAATAATCGGCCTCGCTGTCAGGCTATGTAATTCTAAGTTCTATTTTTATTTGCTTGACCACGATCAGATCAGAACGAACAGCTTTTATGATGTTCCCCTGAAACAAGTAAGACCACACATCTGATGCTTTAACTTACCTATTTCGGTCCTAAAAGTTGGATCACAAATTATCGGCCTCAGACTGACAATTTCATAAGAAAGCAATATTCTAGCTTTTCACTTGACAGGTGTATCCGAGTTCCCCCTGCATTCTAGAGCACTGTGCCAAGGAGGTGCGGAATCTCCCCCGTCATCTGCGACAAGTAAGTCTTCAAGTGTTTTTTAGGCAATTAATTGAATTGATCGCGAAGCTCGTCACGTTTCATGCTGAGGATTAACTCCGGTTTACACTTGTCAGCGTATAATCTATGCTTACATTTCGTCGTCAGAATATTTCCCTGTTTACAATTCCCAAACACTATTTCTATTAGCAAAATAACTTTCTTTTTTATTTCTGCATTGTAGTTCCACAAGATGACGAAGGCCGAGGCGGAAAACCACATTCATGTCCTCCGGAATCCCCGTCAATATACTAAACTGGACTGTCCGGAGGCTGAATGTGGTTTAACCATCGTCCGCCTTGACCTTCACCTCATCCGCCAGCACCAGATGATCCGGGGCTCACCTCAGTTGCTGTCAGCGATGACAGCTGGGAACCTGTTCGAAAGGGCTGAGGTGAGAACCACATTCCTCGACCAGGCCCTGGACGATTATATGTAAGTAAAGACTCCACATTGAGATATAATGTAAAGATATTCGTGTCATTAGTCACGAAAAGTATGCAAAGACAGGGTGTGTCTAATTCAACTCTTCCTTCATTTGCCATTTTACAGGGTCGCAGAGAAAGACCGGTAGAGTCGCAAAAATAGTGTCAAATGAAATATAAAGAGCAGTGCTTGTGAAAATTGTCACAATATGGATGAACTAGTTTGAGCTATACGAAATGTTCATAATATATACAAAGTAAAATATTAAAGAACAACAAAATAATATCGAGTTGAGCATCAACGAATTTCGGTCCTTAAAATTGGCTCACAGAATATCGACCTGTCAAGTCGATAAAATGTGAGCCAAATTTTAGGACCGGAAATAACTTAAACAAGAACAACCTACAAAATGCGTTCTTTTTATAGTATCATCACAAAAGTGAACATGGAGTTTATTTGCATCATGTTCATCAATACTATATACCAAGAGAGACGATATAAATCACTTGACATACGAGTCAATGATATTGATTACTTTGTATTAGAATGAAGGTTACACTACGTTAAACTGTTCAATATGCTATTCTATGCATTGTGGCAAAATATCTTTTAAAAATAATAAGGAACAACAAATTTATATCGAGTTGAGCATCAACTGATTTCGGTCCTAAAAATTGGCTCACAGATTATCGACCTGTCGAGTCGATATAGTGTGAGCCAAATTTTAGGACCGAAAATTACTTATACAGAAACAACCTACAGAATGTGTAATTTTTACAGTATTAGAATGAAGGTGTCAATTTATTACAGGAACAAGTGCCAGGACCGGCTAACTGGCCGCAAGCTGAGCGACAAAACCACGGCTAGTCATTCAACTGCGGTCAGGGCGTTCATGCCCAATGGTCTCAGCAGGGACACGCTCAAAGCGGTGGAGACCATTGGGTCGAAGGGAGCACTAGTAGATCGCATGATACTGAGGTAAGCTTCTTTTCATTCAACATCAATCCGAATGATCACCTATGGTAAGAAAGGTAGTCCAGCAGCAACGACTTTATAAAACTGACCAGGTTTTGAGTACAGCCCGATGTTTAAAAAAATGCCTGTATGACAATTATAAGAATCATGTATGGAATATTAGGTTCGTATTCTACATGTACACTGTCAGGTTTATTCACTTTTTTCCCTTTACTTTCAGACTGAAACCTGAAACAGTCAAGGTCTACTTGTGCTCCTTAGGGAATTTCGTAGAGTTCCTGTCTGGGTCCTTCAAGTGGCAGGCCCAGTTGAAGGTCCAGGTAGGGTTCCTTCAAACTCTACGAAATTCCCTGCGCCTAATTGCCCGGTCCCTGGAGGATGACGTCCATCGAGCGGCGGTGCAGAAGTAAGTTTAGTTAACGGTAATCAGGTAACATTTCAAATGAAAGGCTGCTTCATTGATGTGACGACATGCAAAGAAATATGACATGCTGCTTGCTTGAAGTGCGAATTAAGAAACATACGATAGTGTAAATTCCTATATATTGATGCACTTTTTACCTGGCCTATTTTGTATGGACCATTAGGTGGCAAATTTCAAAACGAATGGACTTTTTTCAAACATGAAAATTTCACACTAACCTTTTTTCCTTTCTTTGACAGAGGGCGTGAGGGAAAGACGGGTCTGGACCTCACGCCTGACATGTTCGGGTCCTACCTCACAGGTACCCGTCCGAAGAGGGTGCATGCCATCCTAGCGAAGGATGCACCTCTCAGCCGGATGGATAGCTGTGAGGCGAGGGACGGGCTGCTGGTTCAGCTGTTCATCACCAATGGGAAGCGGTCTGGAGATCTGGCCAACCTGGAGCGCAGGGAGCTTCAGCGTGCCCAGACCGCTGGTCCGGAACCGACCGAGCTGAAGGTATACAACTGAACAATCTCATACATTTTAAGAACCCACTGAATTACCTTTGATGATATACGATTTTAAGTTATGCTAACTCTTCTTAAATAACTTTTACAAGAAAAGTAAACAACTCGAGTAAATGCAGAATGTGATTGCAATCATTTTTCTTAATATTGAACTACTTTTCTGTTCACAGATTTACGACCACAAAGAGGCTCGGTCGGGGAAGGAATGCCCATTGCTGGTGACAACGTCCCTCATTCAGGACCTGAAAGCATACGTGGCCAAGGGGAGCATTGACGGTGGGTTGGAGCAGGTCTTCACCACCGACAAAGGCAAAAAGCTCTCCTCGACGGTGAGTGTTGACAAACCATGTTTAAAAAGCCCCTCTCTTTCTACCTTGCATATAAAACATATCGACCAAAGCACTTTTCATGAGAGTGGTTTAGAAAGTTACAGGCAAAGGCTGCGCAATTTCTGATTTAGTTATCGTATGTATGTTATCCCAATTTGTGTCATGTAAAAAACGCACTGCTTTGAAAGTAAAATCAGGCTCTGAGAAAGGGACCACAGTTTAATTCTTTTGTTTGTTTTCTAGACCATGGCCAAGGCCGTCAAGAGGGAGTGGCAGAAACATGCCAGCAACATCGGGAAAGTCCTGCCACCCCTCACGGCCACGTTATGCAGGAAGATGGCGGTCTCCACGCTACGAGACGCTGGAGGAGACCGCCAGCAGCAGAGGGTGCTCGCCAAGCATATGGCCCACAACCCTAGGACGGCGGATCGCTATTACGATAAGGCGAGCCAGAAGAAGGAGCGAGTTGGCGTCTGGGAGAAAATAAACCAACTCTACAAGGTAAAATATCCACATTAAGTGATGCGGAGGGTCGTTTCTATCCTCTATATTGTAGTACTGAAACGTTGCTTCTGAAAAGAAATTAATGATGAATTTGCTTGTACCTAAAGACATTTTGAAATACTACTTCTCATTGCAGGTGTCTAGCCAACCCTTAAATGAAACCCCAGACGCTGACAGTGACCTCCAGTCTCCGCCGTCCAGAGCACCCTCTGAGAGCGACAGCGACGGCCCCGTTGTAAGTTTTAGTTACATGAAATTTTGTAACGTTTCTATGGAATTAAGGCGATTTTGGGCAATCTAAATATAAGGACTGATTTAAAAGCATAAGAAAAGATTAACAATTGGAAGACTGGTGGTCTAAAAACATTAAAATGTTAGGACCGAATTAAGGTGTGGAGAAAATGAAATATTATGCATTCCTCTATTTAATTTCTGTATTAATTATCCCAATTTTGGTTGTAGCCACCTTCACCTGACCATCATTATCACAGGACGGGGTCAAGTTTTCCATAAGCAGTCGCTGTCGCCTGCACCGCTGCACCGCCGCACCGCCAAGCTTAATTTATTGCCGTGTATATATATTTATTTATTAACTATTTAACTTATTTTTTTGTATATATTTATTTAATAACTATTTAACTTATTTTTTGTATATATATTTATCTAATAACTATTTAACTTTTTTTTGTATGTAATTATTTAATAACTATTTAACTTATTTTTTGTATATATTTATTTAATAACTAGTTAACTTACTGTAATTTATCTGTATAAATGGTTTAATATATGTTTAACTATTTAACTTATTTTTTGTATACATCTATTTAATAACTATTTATCTGATTGTAACTAATTTGAAGAAGTGGTTTTGTATGTAGTTATTTAATATCTATTGAACTTATTTTTTGTACATATATTTATTTAATAACTATTTAACTTATTTTTTGTATATGTTTAACTATTTAACTTGTTTTTTGTATATATTTAACTATTTAACTTGTTTTTTGTATATATTTAACTATTTAACTTATTTTTTGTATATATTTATTTAACTACTTAACTTAATGTAATTCATCTGTATAAATGGTTTTATATATGTTTAACTATTTAACATTATTTTTTTGTATATGTTTATTTAATAACTATTTATCTGATTGTAATGAATTTGAAGAAATGGTTTTGTATGTATTTATTTAATATCTATTGAACTTATTTTTTGTATATACATTTATCTAATAACTTTTTAACTATATGTTTAACTATTTAACTTATTTTTTGTATATATTTATTTAATAACTATTTATCTGATTGTAATTAATTTGAAGAAATGGTTTTGTATGTATTTGTCTAATAACTATTTAACTTATTTTTTGTATATATTTATTCTTAATTTGTATAAATGGTTTTGTATCTGTTTATTTAATAACTATTTAACTTATTGTAATATATATTTTTTGATCATTAGTTAACTTATATCTGTGTAAATGGTTTTGTATATACTTATAATTGTAAATTTTGTATGCTGATAATGTTGTAAAATAAACTTTGATGATTTAGTTTAAATAAATGTTGTAAATATCTAAAATACATGGTTTCTTTGTGTTTCATTGGTATGCTGGGTAGGAGGTCGAAAAATTGTGATTCAAATTTAAGGACCGAAATTGAAAATTTCATTTTTCATTGCATTTTTTTGAAGACAAATTGAGCAACAATGTTGCTTGATATCTTTCACTACGCATTTGCCTCCAAAATCGTGCAGGAGTCGCTTGGCTATCGGCGAAACTTTTTCAGATAAATGGTGCTCTCCCAATGCAAAAACTCGGTCCTTAAATTTAGATCACAATTTTCCGACCTCAACTTTTAGCAGAGTCAGACAGCCGAAACAGAACACTTGACGAAGTGAAACATTGATTCTATAATTCATTCATCAGCAGCACTCGATTTCAGTTTTATATATGCTATCTTAACTTGCTAGGAGCAGTACAGTCACAATTGTTCGACCTCAACTTAAGCATAGTAAGAGATACTCAAACAAAACACCACACGTTGTTTTCGTCTTTTCATTTCGTCATTAGTCGAGGTGCACATTTGGAAATGCTAATTAAATTTACTATGACGGCTTACATTACACCCACTAAGACTGAGACATGAACATTGTTATCTAAATTTAAGGACCAAAGTGACATTCGCAGCATCAATATTACTCCAAAGTAAGACGATATAAATCACTTGATATTGATAATTTAGTAATGGTATGAAGGTTAAAATGTTCAATATGCTATTCTATGCATTGTGGCAAAATATCTTTCGAAAATGATAAAGAACAACAAATTTATATCGAGTTGAGAATCAACTAATTTCGGTCCTTAAAATTGGCTCACATATTATCGACCTGTCAAGTCGATATAGTGTGAGCGAAATTTTAGGACCGAAAATAACTTATGCATGAACAACCTACATGATGCGTAATTTTTACAGTACCATCACAAAAATGAACATGGAGTTGATTTGAAGCATGTTTATCAGTATTATACCCAAGAGAGACGATATAAATCACTTTACATACGAGTCAATGATATTGGTAATTTAGTAATGGAATGAAGGGTTTACTATGTTAAAATGTTCAATA
>NW_018406382.1:0-299 GCF_002113885.1 Mizuhopecten yessoensis
TAGTCTTATGTAAACTATAGATCATAGGAAGTCTTAGTCTTATGTTAACTGTAGATCATAGGAAGACTTAGTATTATGAAAACTATAGATCAAAGGAAGTTCTAGTCTTATGTAAACTGTAGTCCATAGTAAGTCTTAATGTTATGTAGACTACAGATCATAGGAATTCTTAATCTGATGTAAACTGTAGATCGTAGGAAGTCTTAGTCTTATGTAAACTATAGATCATATAAGTCTTAGTCTTATGTAAACTATAGATCATAGTAAGTCTTAGTCTTATGTAAACTATAGATCATAGG
>NW_018406382.1:3497-3918 GCF_002113885.1 Mizuhopecten yessoensis
GTAGATCATAGGAAGTTCATGTCTTATGTAAACTATAGATCATAGGAAGTTCTAGTCTTATGTAAACTGTAGATCATAGGAAGTTCGTGTCTTATGTAAACTATAGATCATCATAGGAAGTCTTAATCTTAATGTAAACTGTAGTCCATAGTACGTTTTAGTCTTATGTAAACTGTCGATCATAGGAAGTCTTAATCTTATGTAAACTGTAGATAATAGGAAGTCTTAATCTTAATGTAAACTGTAGTCCATAGTAAGTCTTAGTCTTATGTAAACTATAGATCATAGGAAGTTTATGTCTTATGTAAACTATAGAACATTGGAAGTCCTAATCTTATGTAAACTGTACATTATATGAAGTTCTAGTCTTATGTATACTGTAGATCATAGGAAGTCTTAGTCTTATGTAAACTATAGATCA
>NW_018406382.1:4611-6931 GCF_002113885.1 Mizuhopecten yessoensis
TTGATGTAAACTATAGATCTGAGGAAGTCTTAGTCTTATGTAGACCAATTTGATAGGAAGGCTTAATGTTATGTAAACTGTAGATCATGAGAAGTCTTAATCTAATGTTAACTATAGATCTGAGGAAGTCTTAGTCTTATGTAAACTATAGATCATAGGAAGTCTTAATCTGATGTAAACTATAGATCAAAGATTTTTTTTACAGTTTGGCTTGCATATAAGTGCCATGACCATGAAATAATTAATAATATGATACTGACCATTGTAAGTCATGTGCGAACTAAATAAGGATTCATTTTTGCCTTTAAAAGATCTTCATTTTGCAAACGTAAGGAGTTCTACCAGTTACACATGTTAGGAAATCTACCTGTTACACATGTTAGGAAATCTACCTGTTACACATGTTAGGAAATCTACCTGTTACACATGTTAGGAGATCTACCTGTTACACATGTTAGGAGATCTACCTGTTACACATGTGTGGAGTTCTACCTGTTACACATGTTTGGAGATTTACCTGTTACACATGTGTTGAGATCTACCTGTTACACATGTGTTGAGATCTACCTGTTACACATGTGAGGAGATTTACCTGTTATGCATGTGAGGAGATCTACCTGTTAAACATGTTTGAAGTTCTACCTGTTACACATGTTTGGAGATCTACCTGTTACACATGTTTGGAGATCCACATGTTACACATGTTTGGAGTTCTACCTGTTACACATGTTAGGAGATCTACCTGTTACACATGTTTGGAGTTCTACCTGTTACACATGTTTGGAGATTTACCTGTTACACATGTGTTGAGATCTACCTGTTACACATGTGAGGAGATCTAATGTTTGGAGTTCTACCTGTTACACATGTTTGGAGATTTACCTGTTACACGTGTGTTGAGATCTACCTGTTACACATGTGAGGAGATTTACCTGTTATACATGTGAGGAGATCTACCTGTTAAACATGTTTGAAGTTCTACCTGTTACACATGTTTGGAGATTTACCTGTTACACGTGTGTTGAGATCTACCTGTTACACATGTGAGGAGATTTACCTGTTATACATGTGAGGAGATCTACCTGTTATACATGTTAGGAGATTACCTGTTACACATGTTAGGAGATCTACCTGTTACACATGTTAGGAGATCCACATGTTACACATGTGTTGAGATCTACCTGTTACATATGTGATGAGATCTACCAGTTACACATGTGAGGAGATCTACCTGTTACACGTGTGGGGAAATCTACCTGTTACACATGTTAGGAGATCTACCTGTTAAACATGTTTGAAGTTCTACCTGTTACACATGTTTGGAGATCTACCTGTTACACATGTTTGGAGATCCACATCTTACACATGTTAGGAGATCTACCTGTTACATATGTGTTGAGATCTACCTGTTACATATGTGAGGAGATCTACCTGTTACACATGTGAGGAGATCTACGTGTTACACATGTGTGGAGATCTACCTGTTACACATGCGAGGAGATCTACCTGGTACACATGTGAGGAGATGTACCTGTTACACATGTGAGGAAATCTACCTGTTACACATGTTAGGAGATCTACCTGTTATACATGTTAGGAAATCTACCTGTTACACATGTTAGGAGATCTACCTGTTACACATGTGAGGAGATTTACCTGTTACACATGTGTTGAGATCTACCTGTTACACATGTGTTGAGATCTACCTGTTACACATGTGAGGATATCTACCTGTTTCACATGTGATGATATCTACCTGTTACACTTGTTAGGAGATCTACCTGTTAAACATGTTTGGAGTTCTACCTGTTACATATGTGAGGAGATCTACCTGTTACACATGTTAGGAGATCTACCTGTTACATATGTGAGGAGATCTACCTGTTACACATGTTTGGAGATCCACATGTTACACATGTTAGGAGATCTACCTGTTACATATGTGCGGAGATCTACCTGTTATACATGTTAGGAGATCTACCTATTACACATGTGAGGAGATCTACCTGTTACACATTTGAGGTTATCTACCTGTTACACATGTGAGGTTATCTACCTGTTACACATGTGAGGAGATCTACATGTTACACATGCGAGGAGATCTACCTGGTACACATGTGAGGTTATCTACCTGTTACACATGTGAGGTTATCTACCTGTTACACATGTGAGGATATCTACCTGTTACACATGTTTGGAGATCTACCTGTTACACATGTTTGGAGATCTACCTGTTACACATGTTTGGAGATCCACATGTTACACATGTGAGGTTATCTACCTGTTACATATGTGAGGAGATCTACCTGTTATACATGTG
>NW_018406383.1:0-299 GCF_002113885.1 Mizuhopecten yessoensis
CACATAAAGAAATAGCACGTTTTCCTATGGGAGGATGATGGCTACTAGAAAACTTTTCCTAAATCTTCATAAAAATCTGCATATTTGGAACCCCGTGTTGTAAGTTTGCCCCTCATCAATCGACACATATCACGAAATTATGATATTCGGAGGACTTCTTGAATAGCAGATCAACTGTGACATATAAACACCGTCAGTTGGCATGGAGATTCAGTGATGGTACTATCATCAAAACGTCATATATAAATAACTCACTGATTGTGCTATATGAAGCTTTGTACAATTTGTATTTACCAACC
>NW_018406383.1:352-3591 GCF_002113885.1 Mizuhopecten yessoensis
GTATCATTGTGTGTTAAAGATGTTTTTTTTTCTAATTAAGAGGAAACCCGATTGTTGAAGTTTACACAAATCGACCTCAATGCATCATGAGAAATGCATGCATTGAAAGTCATTGGTACATTAAGGAACATTAAGCGTTTGGAATGGATTGGGTTGATAACATTACCTAACTTTAAAATAAAACGTGGTGTGTCCCTTTCGCGCTACCATTCCCCGATCATATCTCCCCATACTAGCCTCCTTGCGACATACTGCACACGTATTTTTGAGAAATCTCCCAATATGTGTTACCGATACAATGACACTAAATGTGTAATATTTCACTGTACACATCCATGCGTATATATATCAGTGTCCCTAATCTTATCAGTGAACTATGATACAACTGAGATTAGACACGTCGGACAATAGTTTCACGCAGTTCTTTACAGCTGTAGACGGAGGAACAATGTACATTTAGTTTAACCACGGACTTAGATAGCATAATTCCGTGGTTTAACCTAAACTAAATTTAAATGTCTGGTTTACACAGGTTGCTACTAATGTGGAAATCGAAAGAGTTTCTAATTTGCCTGCTATGTTCTTTGTGCTAGATGGTTAGGCTACTTGAAGAGATACCTAGGAGGTGTGTCCCTTAGTTCGTGACCACCTTTGTAACATCACCCTGCTACCATTAGACTGGCCTCCATCACTAGAATATTGAATTATTTTGAAAATGTAAATTCTTGTACGTTTGATCACTTGGATGTCTAAGTTCTCAAACTAGGGGCAGATAAGCCAGTAGCAAATGTAGCTAGCACATTCTTCATAAAAACTTAGCGGCTAGTAGCCAGTCTACCTGACCACATATCTTCAATAAGATTTATCAGTTTGGGAGGATACATGCATCAGGGGATAAAGCTTTCCGTTCGTAAACAGTACTTGGTGATTTTAGAACGAGAGTCATATTTATAATTAAATACTTCACTATTATATGCATGTACAATGAACATGGTCCGTTAACAAGGATATATTCTAGCAGTTGCATTGTAGGATGCTACTAAGTACCATTAAGTTTTTCCAATAAAGTTTCCAATAAAGTTTGAATTGAATTGAACGTATGGTCATATTTTGTCACCGGTCTAATTCCAGATGAACTGGAAGGATATATATATAGAGAAATCAAAGTTAAAGTGGTCAAGTATGCGAACAGGTCTCGAACGAGCTTGTTTCAGGGTGCCATGGTCAAGGCCAAGGTCATCGTTACTTTTTATGTATATGTATGGGTTTTTTTTATTGCTGGAGCTACTTCACTCCTACATGGATTTTGAGCTATCGGTTTAAGTATAAGGATTGAGAGATAGACTGTAACCGCTTGGGGGACTGTTCCATCATGCATTAACGCAGCGGGCAGCGCCTTGTCTCCATATTAAGAAAACCGAATCATTGTGCAGCATGAATCGAGATCAGGGTCCCGCTAACTCACCGAGAACATTACAAGTAAACCCTGTATATAATGGGGCATTTCTTTGGCTTAAGCAAACTCCTTGAGGAAATCGGGTCGGAACATCCACAATTGCTTATTCGGGATCAGAGCATCTCCAATGAGGTCGTCGGCTCCGCTGCCTCCGGGAAAGTTGGTATTACGGTGGACATGACCAAGACTTGCATAAGATTCTTCCATCACAGCACACAATATCAGACTGGGGTTCAAGTCGTGTGGGATGAATCCGGCAGCTATACCAGATATCATAGCTCCCTCTCGCACAAAAGACAATATCTAAACGTGCCCGATGATACTTCAAATGTTGTGGAAGCACCTGTAGATATATTCGTATTCGTTGTTACTGTTCTAGATCAACTTGCTGTGGTGACACCATGCGAAACGGTAATTTCGCACTCTTCGGAGATTACACCAGTGATGCCTACGTTCGTTAGTTCGGGTTCCGTGTGTTGTCGGAAGTTTCTGCAATCTAATTAAATTTAGACTTGTAATTCTGCTCCTCTACGATACACTCCAATAAAAGTATATTTTTTATTAGATTGGACGTTTCTGCCTTGTCGTTCTATCTCTAACATGTCATCGTATAGAGTGACATAACGTTATTTAACTGTTATCGGGTTATATAACAAAGCTGAAATTGTGTGATGTAAGACTATATAGTAAAATAATTACTTAGCGATATTTCACCTGAGTTTCATAATAGGGTTAGTCAACGGCTAGTTTTGTGGAGCTCAAACAACACCGGTAATGATGACTCTCTTGGCAATCAAAAGATATGTCAGACACCCAACAACACAAACAGAGAACAAATCAGAAGCATCATCTTTTTAGCCTGTTGTGTAACAATTCAACATAGTACATACCGAAAATTGTATCCTTGAAAACTGATTATAAAATCAACAACTCAAGGCCAATGTCAATTTAATATCATTTTTATTTATTATATTTTTTAAATGCATTTAAGTATAACTGTATCAATATATTCACTTTTGGTACCTTATATATTCCAGATGAGAATAATTTATGCTTAGTCTCATCACTGTCTATACAGATATGAACAATATTAATGAAAAGAAGGTTAAAATTGTATCTCTTGTAATAAATATATAATTGTCCCATTTATCTAAAAAGTGTATTACAAAATTAACAACTATCTTAGGATTGAGACTTGAAACTGACCTCAATAATTTTGTGTAAATGTTGTATCAGAAATCATGAGGATAAACCTGCTACCATTGTTTCTGTCTATGAATAATTCACAAATATTCATGAATAATAACATGAATATTCAGATATCTATTCATTCATTAACAATGGCGCTGTAGTTGAATATTTATTTTCTGAGATGTATTTAATGTTTTGTCACAAACAATTACATGATCTATGATCAACATTCTAGAAATACTATCCATCTGTTGATTAATCAAAAGAAGGACCTTGCTTGTACCACATCAAAACATTTAATGAATTACTTCATTCTTCAGGTTTCCACTGGAAAATCATCTATCCCATTTTGAAGAAGTACCTGTTTACAAACTTTTTGTGATTAAAAAATCATTGTTTATTCACTCTTTGCAAATCCAAGTTGTAAATAAAATTTCTTCTAAAAAATACCCTGTGGCTGACTAACCATATTGGCTGTCTGTAAAATTGTAAGCAACATTGGTATTCCTTATTTAGATGATAGAAACTCAATAAAAATCAACCTTGAATGATACCAGTGTAAAACACTTATGTGTAGATATATAAAACTGGT
>NW_018406384.1:0-300 GCF_002113885.1 Mizuhopecten yessoensis
CCGCTATATAGAGCTTGAATGTCTCTATCACTCCCAATACTAAACTGCTATACAGAGCTTGAATGTCTCTATCACTACCAATACTAAACAGCTATATAGAGCTTGAATGTCTCTATCACTACTAAACCGCTATATAGAGCTTGAATGTCTCTATCACTCCCAATACTAAACTGCTATACAGAGCTTGAATGTCTCTATCACTACCAATACTAAACTGCTATATAGAGCTTGAATGTCTCTATCACTACCAATAGGAAACCGTTATATAGAGCTTGAATGTCTCTATCACTACCAATACTA
>NW_018406384.1:1582-1811 GCF_002113885.1 Mizuhopecten yessoensis
ACTATATACAGCTTGAATGTCTCTATCAATACCAATACTAAACCGCTATATAGAGCTTGAATGTTTCTATCACTACCAATACTAAACCGCTATATAGAGCTTGAATGTCTCTATCACTACTAAAACCGCTATATAGACCTTGAATGTCTCTATCACTTCCAATACTAAACCGCTATATAGACCGTGAATGTCTCTATCACTACCAATACTAAAGCGCTATATAGAGCTT
>NW_018406384.1:4143-4463 GCF_002113885.1 Mizuhopecten yessoensis
AAGCTTGAATGTATCTATCACTACCAATACTAAACTGCTATATAGAGCTCGAATGTCTCTATCACTACTAAACAGCTATATAGAGCTTGAATGTCTCTATCACTACCAATACTAAACCGCTATATAGAGCTTGAATGTCTCTATAACTACAAATACTAAACCGCTATATAGAGCTTGAATGTCTCTATCATTACTAAACCGCTATATAGAGCTTGCATGTATCTATCACTACCAATACTAAACCGCTATATAGAGCTTGAATGTCTCTATCACTCCCAATACTAAACCGCTATATAGAGCTTGAATGTCTCTATCACTAC
>NW_018406384.1:4607-4772 GCF_002113885.1 Mizuhopecten yessoensis
TGAATGTCTCTATCACTACTAAACCGCTATATAGAGCTTGAATGTCTCTATCACTACCAATACTAAACCGCTATATAGAGCTTGAATGTCTCTATCACTATCAATACTAAACCACTACATAGAGCTTGGATGTCTCTATCAATCCCAATACTAAACCGCTATATA
>NW_018406384.1:8589-8753 GCF_002113885.1 Mizuhopecten yessoensis
CCTATATAGAGCTTGAATGTATCTATCACTACCGATACTAAACCGCTATATAGAGCTTGAATGTCTCTATCACGACCAATACTAAACCGCTATATAGAGCTTGAATGTCTCTATCACTACCAATACTGAACCGCTATATAGAGCTTGAATGTCTCTATCACTAC
>NW_018406384.1:8850-9032 GCF_002113885.1 Mizuhopecten yessoensis
CCGCTATATAGAGCTTGAATGTCTCTATCACTACTAAACCGCTTTATAGAGCTTGAATGTCTCTATCACTACTAAACCGCTATATAGAGCTTGAACGTTTCTATCACTACCAATACTAAACCGCTATATAGAGCTTTAATGTCTCTATCGTTACCAATACTAAACCGCTATATAGAGCTTGA
>NW_018406385.1:0-300 GCF_002113885.1 Mizuhopecten yessoensis
TTTATGTCTTATGGTTTAAGTGACGTACATTACATTGTAGTAAATATCCTATGTTGTAAGTGACGTACAGTGTATGTCCTATGTTGTAAGTGATGTACCGTACATTGTAGTTTATGTCCTATGTTGTAAATGATATACAGTACATTGTTGTTTATGTCCTATGTTGTAAGTGACGGACATTACATTGTAGTTGATGTCCTATGTTGTAACTGATGTACAGTACATTGTAGTTTATGTCCTATGTTGTAAGTGAGGTACATTACATTGTAGTTTATGTCCTATGTTGTAACTGATGTACAA
>NW_018406385.1:546-31300 GCF_002113885.1 Mizuhopecten yessoensis
ACGTACAGTACATTGTAGTTTAAGTCCTATGTTGTAAGTACGGTACATTACATTGTAGTTTATGTCATATGTTGTAAGTGACGTACAGTTTATTTTCTATGTTGTCAGTGATATTCATAACATTGTAGTTTATGTCCTATGTTTTAAGTGACGTACATGACATTGTAGTTTATGTCCTATGTTGTTAGTGATGTACAGAACATTGTAGTTTATGTCCTATGTTGTAACTGATGAACAGTATAGTGTAGTAAATGTCCTATTTGTAAGTGATGTACAGTGCATTCTACTTTATGTCCTATGTTGTAAGTGATGTACATAACATCGTAGTTGATGTCTTATGGTTTAAGTGACGTACATTACATTGAAGTAAATGTCCTATGTTGTTAGTGACGTACAGAACATTGTAATTTATGTCCTATATTGTAACTGATGTACAGTATAGTGTAGTAAATGTCCTAGGTTGTAAGTAATGTACAGTACATTGTAGTTTATGTCCTATGTTGTAAGTGATGTACATAACATTGTAGTTTATGTCCTATGTTTTAAGTGATGTACAGTGCATTTTAGTAAATGTCCTATGTTGTAAGTGACGTACATTACAAAGTAGTTTATATCCTATGTTGTAAGTGACGTACAGCTTGTGTCCTATGTTGTAAGTTATGTACAGTACATTGTAGTGTATGTCCTATGTTGTAAGTAAGGTACATTACATTGTAGTTTATGTCCTATGTTGTAACTGATGTACAGTACATTGTAGTTTATGTCCTATGTTGTTAGTGACGTACAGAACATTGTAATTTATGTCCTATATTGTAACTGATGTACAGCATAGTGTAGTAAATGTCCTAGGTTGTAAGTAATGTACAGTACATTGTAGTTTATGTCCTATTTTGTAAGTGATGTACATAACATTGTAGTTTATGTCCTATGTTTTAAGTGATGTACAGTACATTTTAGTAAATGTCCTATGTTGTAAGTGACGTACATTACAAAGTAGTTTATATCCTATGTTGTAAGTGACGTACAGTTTATGTCCTATGTTGTAAGTGATATTCATAACATTGTAGTTTATGTCCTATGTTGTAAGTGAGGTACATTACATTGTAGTTTATGTCCTATGTTGTAACTGATGTACAGTACATTGTAGTTTATGTCCTATGTTGTAAGTGATATACAGTACATTGTAGGTTATGTCCTATGTTGTAAGTAATATACAGAACATTGTAGTTTATGTCCTATGTTGTAAGTGAGGTACATTACATTGTAGTTTATGTCCTATGTTGTAAGTGATATACAGTACATTGTAGATTATGTCCTATGTTGTAAGTAATATACAGAACATTGTAGTTTATGTCCTATGTTGTAAGTGAGGTACATTACATTGTAGTTTATGTCCTATGTTGTAAGTGACGTACATTACAAACTAGTTTATATCCTATGTTGTAAGTGACGTACAGCTTATGTCCTATGTTGTAAGTTATGTACAGTACATTGTAGTGTATGTCCTATGTTGTTAGCGATGTACAGTACATTGTAGGTTATGTCCTATGTTGTCAATGACGTACAGTACATTGTAGTTTATGTCCTATATTGTAAGTGACGGACATTACATTGCAGTTTATGTCCTATGTTGTAAGTACGGTACATTACATTGTAGTTTATGTCCTGTGTTGTAAGTGACGTATAGTTTATGTCCTATGTTGTAAGTGATATTCATTACACTGTAGTTTATTTCCTATGTTGTAAGTGACGTACATTACATTAAAGTTTATGTCCTATGTTGTAAGTGACAAACAGAACATTGTAGTTTATGTCCTATGTTGTAAGTGACGTACAGTGTATGTCCTATGTTGTAAGTGAAATTCATTACATTGTAGTTTATGTCCTATGTTGTAAGTAACGTACAGTACATTGTAGTTTATGTCCTATGTTGTAAGTTTATGTCCTATGTTGTAAGTGATGTACAGTACATGTTAGGTTATGTCCTATGTTGTAAGTGACGTACAGTTTATGTCCTATGTTGTAAGTGATATTCATAACATTGTAGTTTATGTCCTATGTTGTAAGTTTATGTCCTATGTTGTAAGTGATGTACATAACATCGTAGTTTATGTCCTATGTTGTAAGTGATGTACATAACATCGTAGTTTATGTCCTATGTTGTAAGTGATGTACAGTACATGTTAGGTTATGTCCTATGTTGTAAGTGACGTACAGTGTATGTCCTAAGTTGTAAGTGAAATTCATTACATTGTAGTTTATGTCCTATGTTGTAAATGATATACAGAACATTGTAGTTTATTTCCTATGTTGTAAGTGATGTACAGTATATTGTAGTAAATGTCCTATGTTGTAAGTGACGTACATTACATTAAAGTTTATGTCATATGTTGTAAGTGACAAACAGAACATTGTAGTTTATGTCCTATGTTGTAAGTGATATACAGTACATTGTAGGTTATGTCCTATGTTGTAAGTGATATACAGTACATTGTAGGTTATGTCCTATGTTGTAAGTGATATACAGTACATTGTAGGTTATGTCCTATGTTGTAAGTAACGTACTGTACATTGTAATTTATGTCCTATGTTGTAAGTGACGTACATTACATTAAAGTTTATGTCATATGTTGTAAGTGACAAACAGAACATTGTAGTTTATGTCCTATGTTGTCAGTGACGTACAGTGTATGTCCTATGTTGTAAGAGAAATTCATTACATTGTAGTTTATGTCCTATGTTGTAACTGATGTACAGTATAGTTTAGTAAATGTCCTATGTTGTAAGTGATGTACAGTGCATTCTACTTTATGTCCTATGTTGTAAGTGATGTACAGTACATGTTAGGTTATGTCCTATGTTGTAAGTGACGTACAGTTTATGTCCTATGTTGTAAGTGATATTCATTACATTGTAGTTTATGTCCTATGTTGTAAGTAACGTACTGTACATTGTAATTTATGTCCTATGTTGTAAGTGACGTACAGTACATTGTAGTTTATGTCCTATGTTGTAAGTGACGTACATTACATTGTAGTTTATGCCCTATGTTGTAAGTGATGTGCAGTACATTGTAGTTTATGTCCTATGTTGTAAGTGACGTACATGACATTGTAGTTTATGTCCTATGTTGTTAGTGACGTACAGAACATTGTAGTTCATGTCCTATGTTGTAACTGATGTACAGTATAGTTTAGTAAATGTCCTTTGTTGTAAGTGATGTACAGTGCATTCTACTTTATGTCCTATGTTGTAAGTGATGTACAGTACATTGTAGTAAATGACCTATGTTGTAAGTGACGTACATTACATTGTAGTTTATGTCTTATGGTTTAAGTGACGTACATTACATTGTAGTAAATGTCCTATGTTGTAAGTGACGTACATTACATTGTAGTTTATATCCTATGTTGTAAGTGACGTACAGTTTATGTCCTATGTTGTAAGTGATGTACANTTCTGTCCTATATTGCGAGTGATATACAGTACATTGTTGTTTGTGTCCTATATTGTAAGAGACGGACATTATATTGTAGTTGATGTCCTAGTTGTAACTGATGTACATTACATTGTAGGTTATGCCCTATGTTGTAAGTGATATACAATACATTGTAGTGTATATCCTATGTTGTAAGTGATGTACATTACATTGTAGTAAATGTCCTATGTTGTAAGTGACGTACATTGCATTGTAGTTTATATCCTATGTTGTAAGTGACGTACAGTTTATGTCCTATGTTGTAAGTGATGTACAGTACATTGTAATAAATGTCCTATATTGTAAGTGACGTACATTACATTGTAGTTTATGTCCTATGTTGTAAGTGATGTACAGTACATTGTCGTTTCTGTCCTATGTTGTGAGTGATATACAGTACATTGTTGTTTGTGTCCTATATTGTAAGAGACGGACATTACATTGTAGTTGATGTCCTATGTTGTAACTGATGTACAGTACATTGTATAGTTTATGTCCTATGTTGTAAGTGACGTACATTACATTGTAATTATGTCCTATATTGTAACTGGTGTACAGTACATTGTAGTTTATGTCCTTCGTTGTAAGTGACGTACATTACATTGAAGTAAATGTCCTATGTTGTAAGTGATGTACAGTGCATTCTACTTTATGTCCTATGTTGTAAGTGATGTACAGTGCATTCTACTTTATGTCCTATGTTGTAAGTGATGTACATTACATTGTAGGTTATGCCCTATGTTGTAAGTGATATACAATACATTGTAGTTTATGTCCTATGTTGTAACTCATATACAATACATTGTAGTTTATGTCCTATGTTGTAACTGATGTACAGTACATTGTAGTTTATGTCCTATGTTGTAACTGATATACAATACATTGTAGTTTATGTCCTATGTTGTAAGTGACGTACAATACATTGTAGTTGATGTCCTATATTGTAAGTGACGTACAGTACATTGTAGTTTATGTCCTATGTTGTAAGTGATATACAGTACATTGTAATTTATGTCCTATGTTGTAAGTGACGTACATTACAATGTAGTTTATGTCCTATGTTGTAACTTATGTACAGTACATTGTAGTTTATGTCTTATGTTGTAAGTGATATTCATTAACATTGTAGTTTATGTCCTATGTTTTAAGTGACGTACACTACATTATAGTTTATGTCCTATGTTGTAAATCACAAACAGAACATCGTAGTTTATGCCCTATGTTGTAAGTGATGTACAGTACATCGTAGTTTATGTTCTCTGTTGTAAGTGACGTACATGACATTGTAGTTTATGTCCTATGTTGTTAGTGACGTACATTACATTGCTGTTTATGTCCTATGTTGTAACTGATGTACAGTACATTGTAGTTTATGTCCTATGTTGTAATTGACGTACATTACATTGTAATTATGTCCTATGTTGTAAGTGTCGTACAGTACATTGTAGTTTATGTCCTATGTTGTTAGTGACGTACATTACATTGCTGTTTATGTCCTATGTTGTAACTGATGTACAGTACATTGTAGTTTATGTCCTATGTTGTTAGTGACGTACATTACATTGCTGTTTATGTCCTATGTTGTAACTGATGTACAGTACATTGTAGTTTATGTCCTATGTTGTAAGTGACGTACAGTTTATGTCCTATGTTGTAAGTGATATACAGTACATTGTTGTTTATGTCCTATGTTGTAAGTGACGGACATTACATTGTAGTTGATGTCCTATGTTGTAACTGATGTACAGTACATTGTAGTTTATGTCCTATGTTGTAAGTGTCGTACATAAAATTGTAGTTTATGTCCTATGTTGTAACTGATGTACAGTACATTGTAGTTTATGTCCTATGTTGTAAGTGACGTACATAAAATTGTAGTTTATGTCCTATGTTGTTACTGATGTACAGTACATTGTAGTTGATGTCCTATGTTGTAATTGACGTACATTACATTGTAATTATGTCCTATGTTGTAACTGATGTACAGTACATTGTAGTTTATGTCCTATGTTGTAAGTGACGTAAATTACATTGTAGTTGATGTCCTATGTTGTAAGTGGCGTACATTACATTGTAGGTTATGCCCTATGTTGTAAGTGATATACAATACATTGTAGTTTATGTCCTATGTTGTAAGTGATATACAGTACATTGTAGGTTATGTCCTATGTTGTAAATGATATACAGAACATTGTAGTTTTTGTCCTATATTGTAAGTGATGGACATTACATTGTAGTTTATGTCCTATGTTGTAACTGATGTACAGTACATTGTAGTTTATGTCCTATGTTGTTAGTGACGTACATTACATTGCTGTTTATGTCCTATGTTGTAACTGATGTACTGTACATTGTAGTTTATGTCCTATGTTCTAACTGATGTTCAGTATATTGTAGTTTATTTACTATGTTGTAAGTGACGTACAGTGCATAATAGTTGATGTCCTATGTTGTAACTGATGTACAGTACATTGTAGTTTATGTCCTATGTTGTAAGTGACGTACATTACTTTGTAGTTTATGCCCTTTGTTGTAAGTGATGTACAGTACATTGTAGTTTATGCCCTATGTTGAAAGTGATGTAACATGCTTGTACAAAGGGCCAACAAGTATGTTCAAATTAATGACCTTGACTTATATTCAAGGTCACAGGGGTAAAATATGTTCAAACCCTATAAACAACTTCTTCTGAATAACCAAAAGCCCTAGAATAATGATAGTTGGCCAGTGACATGCTTGGACAAATGGCTTCTAAGTTTCTTCAAATAATTGACCTTGATTAATATTCAAGGACAATACAATAAATTCTAAACAACTTCAGCGCCGACCGAGGTACCGGACCTCTGAATACACACCGCTATATATATATATATATATATATTAATTCAAATAACTAAATATTACAATCACACGATAGTTATTACCGTAATACTGCAATACGATATGATGTTTGATGTTCTTAGGATAGTTTGTTAAAAATGATGGCAGCAATGGTTCTTTACGCTTCTATAACCAGCTGATCTGGAGCACAGATCCTTCTCTTACGAGTTGGATTGTAAGAATGACCACTGGACAGTATGTATTTACCCAGTAGCCGAAATATAGTGGCGGGAATATAGGGTGCCTTATTTGTGCAAGGGGCAGGTCCAAGTTCTACGTTGTAAGTACAATTCAGTCAGAATGTTGAAACAGAATATAATAACACGGGTACATACATTCCGAACTGATGACGTCACATACACTGTTTACCAGACGAGACAACACACATGTATACAGACAGTTGACAGCACTCGTTGTTATATATATACACACACACCATATATATCTATATCATATACCGGTATATACCCGGGTTACATATAAATAATTGTAATATTTAAAACCTGTTGCTGGATTTGATGTAATGATGCACATGTCTAAAATTGTTATTGTTGAGGTTTTCTGAAAGTTGAGCATTACAGAACAAAATCAGTTATAAATTGAAATCAACATGTAAGGCATTCAAATCTTGGAGCAGGACGCGTCTTTTGTTGTAAAAAAGTAGGTTCTCACAAAAAATGTGAAAAGCATTTTCATATTAATGGCCGCAGTTGCAAACTGGACTTTCAACAAGATTTACTCTATAAAGAAATTGGTAATTGTCCAACCATTGTTAAAATTTGCTTAAAATGTCATTGGATTTGAACTTAATCATCTAATCCTTATGCCAACCCTGATTAAAAGCCTCAGAAATATCACAGAATACCATACGTGCAATTGAGTCATGTTTTTTCCTCTAGTTACATACAGATGTTATGGTAAATTTCAATGAGTTGATATACAATAGAATGACCAGGAAAAGACTGGTGCTTAAAGAAAAGTGAGTTTTCAATAAAATAGTCATGCAAGTACTTGAAAATTACTCTTTCAAACACTTTTCCAACTGTATATAATAAGGAAATTGGCCTGTAGTTAGAAGGAGAATGCCTGTCACCTTGTGAGCCAAACTTAAAATACATGGACGTAAATATGCTATTAAAAAAACGATGTTCACTCTCCGAAAATCGATCTCTGAAAATGAAGGCAAACCGCTTGGGATTCTTAGGATTTTAATAATTGGTTTATTATCAGTGAGTTCATAATTATTGTTTACAATGATATTAAAAACAAAGAAGAAACTGCGTAAAATTTATATTTTGTTGTTTGTTTTCTTTGTAATATCTTATCACACATAACCAGGGGGGACCCAGGATTTATTTTTGGGTGTCGCCCAAAAGTTTCGGAAGAAATAGCAGGGATTGGGATTCGCGAAAAAATTGACATGTGCAAATTCTTGTGCATTGTGACTTTGTTGTAGAAGGTCATACACATATGTAACAGTAATGCTGTGAAACTGCTGGTAATAAATGACCATGTTATCATATTTGCAACAGTGTAGCGAGTATTGATTTACATATGAAGGAAAGCAGTGGCAAATTACACTGATGTATCATTAACTTTTATGTACATATATGACAACATGGTCACTTTGAGTCTAAGGTAATGAAAACAACAAAAACCATCATATAAGATCATTTTTTTATTTATTAAATTTAAACCTGATTCAGAAAATATCAATATGTTCAATCCCTCATACTTCACATATTTCTAAAACATCTTAATTCTTGTTAGCAGTTCGACACATTTTCCCATCCCATTCATTTGTACAGCCATTCAATTACCAGTTTCACTACCTTTCTCTCAACCTCATAATGTTATCATATTCCTACTAAAAGGCACTATAAAACTTGTATCTTAATCCTGATCAATACTTTTCAGTTTCATGCTTGAAAAAATACCATTCAGACAACTCTTTGGCATACAGCTGATCATATTTAAGAATCAAACATTTCAAGCAAATTGCCAAAAAATATCACAGATCTATGCAAATATCATCATTATATTAACATCTTTTACATTACTTGACACATGTGATTGATTAAAACAGTTACCTCCCTTAGTTATACATTTACTAATTAAATAAGGTTAAAAAATATTCCAATAATCTTCAAAAAATAATGTCAACAGATACAATCCTCAAAAACCACTGATCATAATTTAACTATATCAATTGAAAAATGTAAGACTCGTGTGCACATATCGGCATACATCAATTCATTTTAGCAACATTTTATATAAAACATTTACTCGCTTACATAAACATATCATTTTATAAGTAATTTGATGTGTAGGAACCGCCGGTGCATATCTCCTGCTGAAAGACATATTTAGATACCTTTTAATGACCATCATGACGGCTTGGGTATCGTTATTTCGAAGTTCAGCCAGGTCATGTCAAAGTTCATTCAGTTTGGATATTTTTTTGGTAATTTATGTATTTAACTCTTTATTTTGTTTATGTTAGATAACCTTATCATACCCCATGGATGGCATGACCTGTTCAGGATCGCAAGCTCTGTAATAGAGAACAACAGACTGAAAATAGTAAAATTTAAAGATGTATATAGACCATTTTGTATTTGTTATTTGGCGCAAAAATATTGGTGATACATCTGTTATAGGAGAAAAGAAATGCACGACCAGACTGGGATTCAAACCTGGGCCCCTCCGAACTCTAGACAGATTCTCTAGCAATTGAACTACATGGTCGCCGACAAACGACCTAGTCCAGTACCGCTTCATTCGATTCCTCTCTCCTCTTTTTAGCCGACCATAAGATCAAATCGCCCTGCGTTCGTGGTCCGTCCTTAAACAGTTCTTGTTATCGCTATTTCTCAGAAAACATTGAAGGGATCTTTCTCAAAATTAATAGGTAGGTTCCCCTTGGTCCCTAGTTGTGTATGTTTAATTTTGTGACGGCTCATATATATTGACAGGCGTCCATCTTGGATTTTGACAGTGAATGTTTGTTAGCGCTATTTTTCAGTAATTATTCGAGGGATCTTTCTAAAATTTGTTTGTAGGTTTCTCTTGGTCTATAGTTGTGAATGAATAAATTAATAAGAGCTAAGCTCTCGGGCGCCAAAGGCGCCCGACGAGCGAAGCTCTTAAATGGTAACACATGCGTGCGTAAACAGAGTTGCTTCCCCTTGCTTCACCTTGCCTTTTGTTGTTTTCGTCCGGAGGTAAACGTCCAGTGGGGAAAAAGGAAGTGTATCCTTGAAGCAAAGACAATTGTGTGTCAACCCATACATGAACATCTTCATATAGTGAAAACAATACCCATGTTTTATTACTTGTTTATTCAGGTAAAAACTAGTATACATTCTGAGTGAAAAAAATCTATCACATAAATTTTGATACAAGCAGGCATGGAACGTCGTTCAGAGATTAGCATACTATTACGTCACACTGCATCGGCCTTCATCGGTTATTTCCGGAATGATGAAAAATAACCGGAAAATCTTGGAACTGGAAGGTAATAACGCGGATGATTTCTGAAGATCCTTTTTGTCATCAACCAGGCATGTTAATATTTCTACCGGGAGATATTTTCAAAAAGAGCCGCATTAAACCAATAGGTCAACGTGTACATTTATTTTTCATCGTCTAAAATTTCATCAGCTTTTGATTTCGATTTGTTGAGAATATGAACGGAATCATTAACTTTTTTGAAAGTCTGGTTATTGTCTTTACATAATTTATGCATGCATCACCACTCATAAAAGAAACAATGAATAATTTCATTTATGTCGAAATCAACAATAATTGTCCGGACAACGAACCCGAGTTCAACGACATTTTTCAGCAACCTATCACTTTTTCACAACGCATGCTGATTTATAACTAGTAACAGACAGAAAGTGTTTATTTTTATTTGGCAGCATTACCTGTCAAACCTCAGTGACAGTTACAAAACTTGAAATTCAATCCGGTGTTTCAGGATGGAACAGGAATTCAGACTATATATCAATATAACGACAATCTCAGTTACATCAATGTATTACAATGTTTTCATTTTTTTAATTTAATTTTTTAACTAACATTTCTATACATTTACTTTTATAGACTTATCAAATGTGTAATATGCACTTTTTTCTATAGCAATTACCAAACAGTTATTCCCCAACTTATTTCAATCATTTTTTTTGTGACCTGATGGAAGCACGCAGAGAATTTAATTCTTAATGTGAGAGGAAGCTTAAGTATCCGGAGAAAACCCACGTTGTCGGGCAGGTAACCGGGATTGAATCCGGCCATCTTGGTGAAGACGAGCGCGCTTTCCACTGCGCCACCCGACCCATCATATATGTTACGCACAGGAACATATATCTACTTTAGTTTTAAAATGGCGTCATTGATGCAAAAATTATATTGCGAATACATTTTTACCAATCATCAACGATATAAAAAAAATCTTCATACGGCAGACCGGGGCAGGTTCGGCCACCCCTGATATGTTTGTTTTTGAGCTAATATTTACAACTTTAAAGATATTAGCAGTTTAGTTGGTTGGGCATTCACAAGGAAAAAATGGCGAGGAAAACTCTAATCTGAAATTACTAAACAGAAAAAAAATACTTTTTAGAGGGAAGAAAGAAAATCATGATCTCGCTTCTATTGAGTTATGCGAACTTTCTGTAAACGGAATTGCTATTTTTTTACGGTCAAACGTGTAACACACTGACAGCTTTAAATGATATACATAAAAGCAAAGCCAAGCACTCACTACCATATTGCTGTACGATAAGAATTTATTGAAATATCATTTTGGTCCCGGACAGTCTCGGCTAATGATACCGTGGCAAGTTCGGCCCATGTAACATATAAAAAGTCGTAACATTGGCGGTAAAATCTGACGTTGCATGCTTTTTATGTCATAATTAAGCTGATTCTAATGGGGGGCCGTATTTAACCGAATGCCGATCCGAACTTATCCCATAGGGGGCTCCTTCAGCCATCCGATCATCCGACAGGGAAAATTAAATAATGTTAAAAAACGAACGTGCTGTCATACTTCCCAAAACGGACATTAAAAAGGGCCGAATTTGCCCCGATCTCCCCTATTGTTTTGTCGGTCTTTGCCTTTTCATATTAAATGGCCAACAGGTGGTCATCTTGGATTTTGACATTGAATGTTTGTTACCGCTATTACTCAGGAAGGACTTGAGGTATCTTGATTAAATTTGGTATGTAGGTTCTCCTTGGTCTGTAGCTGTGCATGGTGTTTCTTAGACCAATTGGATAACAAAATGGCCGACATACGGTAATCTTGGATTTTGACAGAATGTTTGTTCTCCCTATATTTTTAAAGGAGTACTTGGGGTATCTGTCTCAAATTTCATATGTAGGTTCCCCGTAGTTTCCAATTGAGCATGTTTAATTTTGAGACGGCTCGGACAAAAAAAATACCTGTCAGGAGACCATCTTGGATTTTGACAGTGAATGTTTTTTTTCGCTATTTTTAATGAAATACTGGAAATGTTTTCTCAAATTTGTTATGTAGGTTTTCCTTGGTCGTTAATTGTGCATGTTCACTTTTGAGATTTGATGGAATAAACAAAATGGTTACCTCAAGGTGCAGAAATAAGAGAAAAGATAGAACTGACATAGAACTAATGAAGATTGCACAGTGGTCGGCGACAAGATTCCTCTGGGATCTCTTGTCTAAGTCCTCGTCCCTAGAACAACTAATTTACAACCAAAATTCAGGAATCCGCCTTTTTCAAGAATTCATCCAGTGCTTGAATCAAGGGTGGGCAGACTCACCAATTTTTTGTAATAAGAGAAAGAGAAAATCTAATATAAGCCGCCATGTCACAGTAATGGCGTTAACAACCTTATTGGAGCCCTGCATCGAAGATGTGCTGCCCTTTAGTAATCAGCTTGTCCATCCATCTGTCTGGCTTTTGCTTTCGGTGTGATAAATCTTGTGAAGGAATTGTCAGATTGTGGTCAAAATTGTCTGATGTAGTACTTTTCTTAGTCCCCTTGTCAGTTTTGATGATCAGCAATTTCTAAGCCTTTTTAACAAGGATTACTGCATTAACAATATTTGGAGTCATTAGGTTCGTGCGAGACGTGCATTAATATGTGCATGTACTATACAGGGATAAGTGTATTACGGTATATATACTTCAATAAAACAAATATCTTTTTGAATGAAAGCAGTTTCTGCTAATAATTGCTTGAACAATTTTGATCAAGAATTGTTCCGTAACTTAATTGAACTTAGCTAACATAACTACAGATAAACTTATAATTTGGACCGCAGACTTCACAAGCTAACAACATAAGCAAGAGTGTGCACATGTACATGGATTACACAATTTTGATTTTTTGTCATTTCCTTCCATCAACACAAACTCATGTAATGTCTGTGGGAGTTCCTTCCCTTTGGTTTCTGGCAGGAGAAGTAGAGAGCATAGTGCCAAAACGAATGTGGCACTTAAGGCTGCTGCAGGAGCCCACTCAGCAGCTGATGCCTGTAAACGAAGATGAGAAGAAAAAAGATACGAAATATAACAATAAACATGTATATATATAATATGAATAAAGAAAAAATAAGACTAACGACCGACTAAAAAACTAGCTGCTTACACCCTTCACAGGGCTCTTCTATACGTTCATCACATTGACATCTCACAGACAGTTTTCGGATAAGAATTCTTACTAGTCTAAAAGTGCAGTTTTTATTTTGACAAAAGTGGCCAACTGGGCCAAGGTCACAAATGAAGAATTAGGAGTAATTGTTTACAAGACTACTCCCTTAAGTAAGGACGAAACCCTCGACCAAGTGTAATCATCGTACCTCCTGAGGGTACAAACAGTAAAAGTTTACTTGGTCCAGAAAACATTGTCTAGAAAAAAATTGTTTTATACGTAATTGCTATATGGAAAAAGCATACATAACTGATGCAGTTAGGTTTGCTCTACCGAAGACATGTTGTGGATGCTTTGACCTTCACTTTTGAAAATGTTTGTCCGGGGCATATCTTCTGTACTATTTCACCTGGAGTAACTAGATTTGGGGTACAATGACATTTTTGGATGACGGAGTGCAGAGTGCAAGTATTATATATCACTGTGACCAATGACTTGACCCTTGACCTTCACCTTTGAAAATGTTTATACGGGTCATATCTTCTATACTTTTTCATCTAAAGTAGCCAGTTTTGGTGTACAAGGACATCTTGGGATGGTGGAGTGCAAGAAGTAGGTCACTGTGCAGGGGCCGACCCAATGATGTTGCCCTAGTTGCCTGTGCAACCCGGGGTGTTGTCCTAGTTGCCCGTGCAATACCCTTTTTTCTTTGCCCAAACATAACCTGGACCAAGGTTTTTAAGATGTTCCTCTATTTCATATAGGATTTCCTTCTAATATCAGCCATCCCTAAGACAATGATTTTCTATGGCTTCCCCTTGCCAGCAGTTTGAATATCTATCTCAGGGTGTTTCCCAAACAAGGAATCCACTACTTATACTCTAAACAATAGGGGATTAATCCTCCATGATCTATATATTAGTAGGGTCTCCACCAGTCAGCCATTGGTCAAGGCTCACCAGACTGACATTACCTAATTTAATTGTTCTAATGTCACGATGTGGTGATCGCCCTATCAGTTGGGAAAGGACTATACCATCTGTTGGAATAAGGTATATAGGTAAAGTGTTATTTCAAAGGTAGAATTTACCTCATGATTAATATACCTGTATTTTCACCTGTGGTTTCAGGTACATATGGTCACCAGGAGTGATTTATTTTACCAATTAAAACATATATATTTCAAAGACAATGAAGCACCCTCCTTAGCATCACTTAATCATGTGACTAATAACCAATGTTAGCATAAAAGCTTGGCGTGTACATCCTTTATTAGAATAGTTTTTAATATACATAATTTATTATTTGTAAGGGTGTTGCCCTTGTTCAATAAAAGACAAACAGTCAAATCATAATTCATATTTATGACAAAATAAATTATATTGCCAAAATGCTCGCCTTAACAACATCTGTATTACCTTAAATCGTTCGACTCGCAAAGTTTAAAGTGTATTATTTACAGTGCAGCATTATCAGCTGAATCTCCGCTCGGGGAATACATCAATTCCACTCTAGCTAATAAGTAGTCACATATTTAAACGTTTTATTTCTCTGTGTTTGTTATGGGTAAGTGATTTAAGTTTCCTACTGTTACCATTAACATCAAATATTCGAAGAAGTTTATATACTGACATATGACCCATGGCAAAATCCTAGTTGACCTAAAGACATTTGTGACACACGTGCATTGCTGCTCGTCTGTAGGAAATATGTTTCACCCTCTACCATTAGGTCGTAAGGAGTTCATTCTTTGATGGATTTTTATCAAACTTTATACAAAGGTCAAGCATGTGAATTCCTCTGGAATATATATACTGTACGGTTTCATAGTTAAAGCCAAGGTCATATGTACAGTTGCTGTATATCAAAAATCATCCAGACAACCATCTAACGACTTAGTATCATCACTCTAGCTACATGTACTTCATTTCTTTACGGATTTCGTCAAAGTTTTCAGGTATGAGAATAACTCATACGCTTATAAACTAATCTATTCACAGATTTGTTTCCCCTCTGTATTTCTCCATTCATCAACTCGAAGTATGATAATACCTTGAATGCGTACATATTTCAGGGTGTCAATTTCAATGTCGTAACAATTGATAGAGATTAAAAACATTGAACTAATTTCACATCGCGGCGGGGCCATTCATGTCTTGCAGACATTCTCTAGTTATTTCATGAACTCAATTGCTTCTCAGTTTAAAGTCGACTTAATGATTTTACTCACCAACACATTTAAAAATGGAGCTGTCATAGCACCAAGTCTTCCTGCACAGCCTGTTATACCGTAACCGATATTTCTATAATGTAAAAATAAAAATAAAAATACCTCGAGAGATGGAGAATGTTTCATCACACCGTGTACCCCGATCGGTATGATACGGAGTAATGCGGGTGGTGCGAAGCAAGGTAAGCTAAATAGCATTAGCAATATTATGTGAAAATGTCAGTTTTAACATATTAAAGACTGAGTTTTTACCAAAAACATATGACGATAAGACAAACGATTAAATATCACAATACCAAACTCTTCGGAAATACCAAAAGAAAGATTATTCAGTGCAAAACTTAACTGAACAATTTTTGGAAAATGTCGTGATCATGTCGTAGTTTAATCTATAAATAAATATTATGCTTTGAAATAAAAGGTAACTATGCAAATTTGATATAATTTTGCAGTATTTGCAAATATGGAGATCTGGTTCATTTCATTTCATATCAAAATTAAGCTGTTTCACGAGGACTCGTTCAGTACGGGGACAGTTGTTGAAATGATACCGGTCTTCATTGAGTTCATAGTCCGTCGGTACAGAGCAAAACCACTGACTACATTATGCAGAGACGTATATGCTTTATATGTCTCTGCATTATATAAATCGTAATGAAATCCAAATATAGATTGCGAATAAAAACTGTTGAAGAACACTGTCCTGTATAACACACAAGCTATGGTTTACTCATAATCGTAACACTCATCACAGGCATTTCCAGTAGGGCGGGGTCACAACCCTAAACACACCAGTAGCTGAAACTGCATTACTGTTAATCTTCATGAGTTTTGTCGCGCTCTGGTACACTTACAGTATACAGTATGTGATAAGAAATAGTGTCGCTTTTGATACTCTTCAACCACATTAAAAGAACCAGAATAATGTGGTTCTACCTTAGACTCAGATGATTTTTTATTACATGATAAACGAAAGGCAAACAATCCCAAACAACAATATATTGCATCTTGGTTTTTGATCTGAGTGAAGCATTAATGATAAAAGACAAAAACTGTTGTCGACCACGAATTGATTTGTGGAGCTTTGTTTGTAGTCATAAACAATAGAAAAAGAAAAGAAAGAAAAAGGAAAGATATATATAGAGTCAATATTTTCCTGTGTTTGTTTTTAGTCCAAAGTTACATATTTCAGCATGATATACAAATATCTATTTTCAGAACCCTACACGCAGCATTACCTAAATGATCTAATTATGCAAAATAGGAAACCAACAAGCCGATGTCACAGTTGATGTCCTGCCTGTCAAACGTGTTTATTTGTGAATTATGTGCATGTATGCGTGTACCCTCATTCGTAGAATCTACCAGAAGTATATTGATTGTTTTAGCTACGTCCCTTCAAACTATGAGAAGCAGGGGGGGGGGTGCAATTTAGCCATCTCAGTGTTGGTATCTCGCTTCAGGTTAAAGTTTTCGAGTAAAGTTTTCAGACATTGTTGGATCACCGCAATCAAGAGGCTTTTGATCATGACTTTTCACCTAGGGATTTATATGCAGTGTAAGCAATGTCGGCCAAAAACAGCTTAATTTGTTGGCGTTTTTTATACGACTGTCAAAAGATTTTTTTAGCTCACCTGCCCGAAGGACAAATGAGCTTATACCATGTTGCAGCTTCCGACGTCTGGAGAATTGTTTTTCAACAAAGGGTCATTACTCCATAAAAAAAGGGTCAAATTGAAAAATTTGGAAATTGATCAAGTAGTTTTGGAGAAGTTGTGCGGGCAGGAAGTTTTCAACAAAGGGCAATAACTCCTTAAAAATTGTCAGAACGAAAAGAATAATACCTGGATGCACAATATCAGGTTATAGTTATCATATCTGAAAATTTTCGTTAAAATTGGCCCCATAGTTTTGGAGGAGTTGCCGGACAAGATTTTTTTAACACAGGCCCATCCCTTTGTAAAAAGATGGTTCCGGTATGACACACTGCATAACTGAACAAACGTCACGTTATATGCCACTAACACTGTACCTACTCTGTATCTCGTATTGGTTCAGTATTATATATATGGGGTTTGTTCAGTAATAAATACTTGATATTGGCTCAGTAATATATATCTGTTGTTGATTCTTTAATACATACATGACATAGGCTCCGTAACGATGGTTCAAAAATATATTACCAGATGTAGATTCTGCAATACACATACATACCTGACGTTGGTTGGAAAAAGTTCTGGTGTGTATATATACAACATAGCAACGACACCAGAGATAGAGAATTTCCCTATGTAGATCCCTACAGCTCCCATAGTCTGAGTGGTCTCGTTACTTTCTAGAAATAAACGTGTGTATGTTTAAATGGCAGGAATTATTCAATTGTTATTATTTCTAAAAATATGGTATCGTCATCTTCGAATATTAGGTATTTTGGATCGTTGGAAACGTTTTGTAATGCATGAATTCTAAAGTATATTTTTAACATTATTACCTCATCTGGCCCACTAGGCCAAGTAAGCTTATGATGTGACACGGTGTCCGTCATCTGTCCACCCGTTCAGCGTCAACTTTATACTTTTAACGATTTTTTGATAACCAAGAGGCCTATGGTGATGGTATTCGGCTAGTGGCATGCTGGGGTGGGTACAGGGCTACCAAGTTTGTTACGAACTACTTCACCCGAATAACCAAAGGATTGAGGCTGACGGTATTTGGCAAGTAGCATGACTGGGTGACCAAGTTCGTTCAAACGAATGACGTTCACTCATATTCACGGTCATAGGGGTCAAGTGTTTTTGAAAAACTTTTAACAACTTCTTCCGTAAAAGGTCTTAATATTTAGCCAGAAAGATGCTGGGATAAAGTACAACCAAATTAGATCAAACGAATGACTTAAACATATATTCAAGGTCACGGGGGTCAGAAATGTAAAAAATGAACTTTAAACGACTTCTCTGGATAACAAAATATTCTAGGATGATAATATTTTGCCAGTAGCGTGCTGGGGTAAAGGGATACGAAATTTGTTGAAATGAATGACCTTCGTTCATATTTAAGGTAATATAAGTCAAGTGGTTTATAAAAGGTGTAAACAACCTCCGCTGAATTACCAAGGGTTCGAATGTTTTTTGTATATTATATAGTCTTTTCATGACGTAGTTTAATACTGTTTAATAGTTTAATAACGCAGCAGATTTATAATGTGAAAAATGCATTTAATGCAGTTTATCGTTCTGAGCGAAATGCTGCTCGGGTAATGCTTACTTGTACTTTACTTTGTTGTTAATGATGACATCTTACTTGAATTTAGGAGTAAAATGCTGACAGCCACTACTATGGCAACGCCGGCTAGTCCAAAGTATGCCATGGTCAACCACCTCCGACCAATTCTGAAAGAATTAAGACGGTGATTTGGCATGATTAGCTATCAATACTCAGATGAAATAAATGGTTCTTATTCTGTACAAAATTTGCTCTTTTATATAGTTAAAGTAGTATACAACATTTATGCAATGCCCTATATAATTTGCTTTTGGGGTTACCAGGACTTTCTAATTGCATCAATAATTTGGGCAACGACCTCGTGCTGGAGAGCATGTGTTTGTTGACATTCGGGATAAGATGTATTGCTATTGGTAAATGCACAATCCAGGCTTTCTGATACGGTTTCTTAGCTGTCTGGAGATTTGGGGGGGGGGGGGGGGGGCAGCAAATTAATGACAGAGAAAACGTTGATGACCACAAATCTTTCCGATCGGTTTTTTTTTTAAATAAAGCAATTTTTCTATGTCTTAACATCGACTCTTAGGACCCCCCAAATATAGGATCTTGTCATTTGTAGTAGTAGATCTATTGGCAACATACTGTCGTTGCAGGACTATATCCTTCGTAGTACATCACCAGTCAGCCTATAGGAGCAACATGGCAAGCACTGCTATATCGTTACTATACAAGAACACTTTGACTTGTGCATGCATAAGGTAGCCAAAGAAAGCAGAGCATCAAGATATTGCTTCAATTGACTTGAGGGAAGCGGATCAAGCTCACAGTTCTATGATTTTGATTTTGTGATAACCTTGCATGACTCCACCTGGGTGACTTTATTTGTTTTTAAACAGTTGGTTATGACTTTCTATTACTGTTTTCAAATTGTTTATGTTACAGCATAATGAAACGTACCAAAAATATTAAGAGTATCAATTTGATAATGTTTACCATGTTGTAACCATGTCAGATAACACCCAACAATAGTTAAATCAAAGTATAGATACTATAGTGTGTAGTAAATCAAGACATTGAAGTTGTATTGTACTATTCTTAATGCATTCTACATGTATTACTTGGGTTATATAATATTGTCATCAGTAAAATGTAACAGGAGCGAGACCGGCCAACTTTTGTTTTATTTCATTCCACATGAATGTATAGGGACACCATTGTGAAGCCTGCCCATTCAGGATAAAATCTGTGGAAAAACACAAACACTCGTGCCGCCAATCCTCTAGAGTCATGGGCACTTTGATTTTTATATTAATGATAAGCCTAAGGGTCGGTACCTGTTAATTAATAACAGCATGATTAATAATCCCGGAAACTCGACGATGGCGTTGATGAAGAAGTTGATATTGATGTTGTGTGTGAATGAGAAGGGCACCAGGAACAATCCCATGTAGCCAAAACTAGACGAAAACCTGAAGTAAAACGGGAATGGTATATACAGATCTGTTGAACGTACCCATACTTTTTGTACACAAACATATAAACATTCCCATTTCCTTTTATTCTTGTTTTACGGCAATATTGAATTAACGTCACGATTATAAATGTTAGCACCTTAAGGTATTTCTCCTGGGCACATGGTGGTATGGTGGTTTCATTACAGATAATTTTACTCATAATAAAGACTAATACATATGCCCATATTGTGATTTTATCGATTTTTTCGTCACTTTGGTACATATAATAAATGAGATAGTTGAGGTTAATCTGTTTGTGTTTACTGATATGTATTGCATAACGACCCACCAACATAAGCTCAGCACTAGGGTATTGCGGAGCAGTTTCCTATTTCTGAAAACATCCAAGTAAGATATATGTTCCTCTTTGTCTCTTTGTTCTTTTGCTTTCAGCAAATCTTCTCTTTCTGTAGTTGTTTGATCACATTTTTCTTTTATTGTTCTTTCACATTCTCGCATGTGCTCTCTTTCTGGAATACCTAGTAGGGAGTTTGCATTGTCTTCATTTCCTACGGTTTCCTGTGTTTGCATTTCAAACTGACTCCTTTCGTTCTCTGTCAAAGGTGCCAGTACATCAATAGGGTCATTAGTATCAGTCATAGATGACATCACTGTTAAATCTTTGTCTTGTGTACGGCCGGTTTGAGTGGATTCTATGGTAATCGTGAACCTTTCCAAAATTTTCTCGAGCAAGTACACAGCCTTTACCTTGGATACATTGTTACGTTTTGCGACCTTTCGTACTAGAGCCATGGCTTCTGCTCTTCTGTTGTTGGCCACCAGCCACCTTAGAGACTCGTCCAAAGTCCTGTACAGGATTATACATGTACTTATATTGTTGCATCACAGATATAATGACGACATGCGTGTATATAAAAAGGAGCTCTCGTTTGGAATATACATTGCATATATAACAAAACGTAGTTCGAACTGATAAACTACGAAACAATGGAAAACTACGAAACAATGGAAAACTACGGAACAATGGAAAACTACGGAACAAATGGAAAACTACGGAACAATGGAAAACTACGAAACAATGGAAAACTACGGAACAATGGAAAACTACGGAACAATGGAAAACTACGGAACAAATGGAAAACTACGGAACAAATGGAAAACTAAGGAACAATGGAAAACTACGGAACAAATGGAAAACTACGGAACAATGGAAAACTACGGAACAATGGAAACCTACGAAACAATGGAAAACTACGGAACAAATGGAAAACTACGGAACAATGGAAAATGTTGCAGACCATAAAAAAAAGAACGAGGAAAATAGGACCAAATGTTCCAGAAAGGAAAGACTTCTTCCTCACACATTCGTTAAGTTATAAAAACACTACGCACACTAACATAATCAACTCGATATTCATTTTGCAGAAGAAAATTAAATATTTCATAATGGACCATGATGTCAATCGTTAAGCTTGTCCATGACCTTTATCGACCTATATGAACTTCTCCCGAAACCCTACGATGTAAGTTTGTCTGTCACTAANGGATTATAAATGTTAGCACCTGAAGGTATTTCTCCTGGGCACATGGTGGTATGGTGGTTTCATTACAGATAATTTTACTCATAATAAAGACTAATACATAATTATGCCCATATTGTGATGTTATCGATTTTTTCGTCACTTTGGTACATATAATAAATGAGATAGTTGAGGTTAATCTGTTTGTGTTTACTGATATGTATTGCATAACGACCCACCAACATAAGCTCAGCACTAGGGTATTGCGGAGCAGTTTCCTATTTCTGAAAACATCCAAGTAAGATATATGTTCCTCTTTGTCTCTTTGTTCTTTTGCTTTCAGCAAATCTTCTCTTTCTGTTATTGTTTGATCAAACTTTTCTTTTATTGTTCTTTCACATTCTCGCATGTGCTCTCTTTCTGGAATCCCTAGTAGGGAGTTTTCATTGTCTTCATTTCCTACGGTTTCATGTGTTTGCATTTCAAACTGACTCCTTTCGTTCTCTGTCAAAGGTGCCAGTACATCAATAGGGTCATTAGTAGCAGTCATAGATGACATCACTGTTAAATCTTTGTCTTGTGTACGGCCGGTTTGAGTGGATTCTATGGTAATCGTGAACCTTTCCAAAATTTTCTCGAGCAAGTACACAGCCTTTGCCTCGGATACATTGTTACGTTTTGCGACCTTCCGTACTAGAGCCATGGCTTCTGCTCTTCTGTTGTTGGCCACCAGCCACCTTAGAGACTCGTCCAAAGTCCTGTACAGAATTATACATGTACTTATATCGTTACATCACAGATACAATGACGACATGCATGTATATAAAAAGGAGCTCTCGTTTAGAATATACATTGCATATATAACAAAACGTAGTTCGAACTGATGATCGATGAAACAATGGAAAACTACGAAACAATGGAAAATGTTGCCGACCATTAAAAAAGAACGAGGAAAATAAGACCAAATGATCCAGAAATGAAGGAGTCTTCTTTCTCACACTTTCGTTCAGTTATAAAACTACTACACACACTAACATAATAAAATCTCGATATTCATTTTGCACAAGAAAGTTAAATATTTCATAATAGACCATGATGGCAATCGTTAAGCTAGTTCATGACCTTTATCGACCTACATGAACTCCTCCCGATACCCTACGATGTAAGTTTGTCTGTCACTAATGGACATCAATCAAGGAAACTGTGATATTTGGAAACGTTTTTCATATATTTTAGTAGTAAGACATCCCATGAGGAGTAAGAATGAGAAATAATACGCTGATAATTTTATCATCACATCTATACTTTGTTTACTCCATAATTCCGCCATTGCCGTGGATATTTTAGAGCTGTCATTTTCTAAAAGCCTTTGATCCCCCAAACAAGATGTTGGTTGTTTATCTTAGATTTAACAAGCCTGAATAAACCCCTGGAGAGATTATTGTTTCTTCTTTAAGGTAGGTAACTGTATGAACAAAATTGAAAATATTTAATGTCTCTAGGACGTTATCCTTGTTTTCCTAGCAAGAAATGATTATTTTCCACGCAATCGGGATTTCGTTCTTTTAAAAAGCTAATAATTTGTATGTGTTGTTATTCTAGCGTTCAAAGATGAAAAAAAAAATCATTAATATGGTTAAAAAATATCTCATAGTGGTTATTCTCCAACATCACAACGATCAACAATAATTGACGGAATCTCAGACCCTTGCGCTATCGCTTATTTCATTTTGCCTTGCATACATAGAAAAACAAAATGTAAATATGAGTGCTCAAAAGTAAAATGTCATTATGTGAACGTTACATTTACTCTAGCTATTGCATTAAACGGATCTCATTCAATTTAAACAGCTGTTGTCAGAATGTTACCAACCCAAATAATATATCGATCACAAAAATTTAATATTTTCCAACGAAATGTAGTCCAATTTACCACTAATATAACAGGTATATGGTTATTGGCATATAAACATATTAGTTTGAATATGCAGTAATTAATTTTCAAGGCCAAGCCACCTAATATATCAATAAAATAATCTTTTGATAACTATTTTGATACGATGTTCATTTCCATCAGGTGATAAAATACAAAAATCCTGTGTATTGCCATTTAACGGTTTCCCAATATATCGTGACAACTTCGTTAATTTTAACAGTACAACATGTGTATCCCATATGTGTCAGTACAGATGAGATACATACATATGCATTTTTTTTATATTTTTCTGATATGTATCCCTGCATAACTCTTTATATGTACTTAACGTCAAATACTGTCAGAAATGTTAACGTAAATAATGGAAAGATGGCAAAAGCACGGATGTCGACAGGAAGGTGAAATACGTTGTTATAATCTGGGAAAACGTTTTATTACTTTAGTTTCATTTAAACGATGCTAAAGCCATTTTATACTTGTAATATAACCCCTATAATATCTATAAGTACATATATAAGTAACAGAACCAGGTTAAGCTGGTTCTAGAAGACTCGCTGCTTGCATGTCTCATAGGAGTTTTCCAAAGATCCTTTAAATCCACCCTACAAAAGATTTTAATATTCCCTGACCGGTACATGATAATTGTCAAAAAAAAACATTTATTTTCAATGATATAATCTGACTTTCTAACTGGATACATGATACTTTCGGAGAAACTGTAGCAATGTGAAATTTGACAAAGAAGAAACTAGCATGTTAGAAAAGTGTATTGTTTGATTTATTTCTGCTTTCAAACGATTTATAGTCGTAGTTTTTACCGAGAAAATGTAACGATATTTAACAAGGCAGATAATTGTCATACGGACAATATTATTTTTTTCTAATAAGAACAATAATATGTCAGGGCTGTGTAAGTGTCGAATGTGTATATTTTTAAAATTCTTTTTTAAATAATTGCATCCTTTGTCTCAGTTTTAAAAGGATTTTGGTCGTGTGTTTGAACATTTAAACCTCATACTTTTAAGTTTACAAACGCCAAATGTTCAACAATTATGTCCTCTCTAAACTTATTATGATAATAATAATATCCCAATCCATGTTTGTTTTCTACCTACCAGAATGAGAATAGACCTAACACGCAACTCAAAGCAGAAATCAGCTGAATATACCGCCAGGATAGATCCTTCAGGAAGTAGCCGAACAGGGTGAGAGATATGACACTTGTCGACCACATGGTATTGGTGATGACGCCTGCAAAACCCCTATACTCGGTAGAGAAGAGCTCAAGACACATCACAGGGACTGTCGTGTTTAGACACTGCAACAAAGACAGATTTATACCACGTAAACTATTCATAGATAGAATATACAAACTTACGAGTAGGAAGTGCTATTTCATCTGGGAAAAAAGTTGAAATACCGAAATGTTTTAAATCTCTTAGAATCCAAAAGATAGATTATCACATGCCTATTTTGTTCTGCATGAACTAAATATTCTGTGATTTACCATGACGGGTTTGCGACCGTATCTATCTGGAAGTGGAGACAGAAATACCGCCCCGACGATCTGTCCAACCATGACAAGGGTCTGGCTAAGCTCACCGAGCCCCTGTTTATCGCACACCAGATCCCACTGTAACACATGCGAACATATTATATAGTTTTTAAACAGACATTCATTGCACATTTAGTCACTCTTCTTGTGGAAACACACATTCTCTGTTTACTTATTAGCAAATAGCTTTAATGCACTGATAGGGATTGAACGGCGTTTTTTAAATTTTCATACCGGCATGAAAATTAAAAAAAAAAACGCCGTTTAATCCATATATTTACATTCTTAATATAGAACAATTGTTTCATGTTATACATTTGTTCTTAAATAATTAATTTATTTACTGAGTTTTGTATTTGCGTCGTCCTTTAAACGACATTGGCGGAACAGCCATATTTAAATAAAATTTGCGCCAATAATTAACCGTAGTCATTTGAGCGTTTGACGCAGGTGCATTCTCCATGTTATCCGAAGCAAGCGACAAGACTCTCATTGAACAAGGTTAATATATGATGTCATAAGTAAACCACGTGTTACGTCACGAGAGTTTATGATTTCATACTCGAATGAAATGCATTTCTGCTGGTAATGTTCATATAGTGGGTTGCAGCGCAAAATAAATATATGTAAATAAAAGATGATTCATGGATAAAAAAAAAATCAGTATGAGTATGCCTGGTCTACCTCTGTCACGATCGTCGACTGGGTTTGCTGTGTACTGAAGTGATGTCCATTTGGGCAAGGAAGTTCTGTCTGCTGTCCGATTGTACCATTCTCTTGAATCGTTATCTGGCACTGGCCATACATGATGTTGTATGTACTTTCATTGCTGGACAAGTTAATACCATACTCAGTCAACGGCTTACTCAGGTTTCTACACTGGAAGTCTGGAGTGTATCCTACAACACGGAAATGTTCTATTTGTAGTTTTAGTATCTCTTTTTGTGTAATAAACAATTGATATCAGACTACACACTGCCATTTGTCGTCCCAAACCGAACTGTTTAAAAAACCTTTCAATCTTCGTGCAAAATCACATCGAAAAATACATAAAAAAAATATACTTTCAATTAAGTATTTTGCTGGAAATATCTGCTTTTCTATCGTATTGCGATATAGTACACACTGGTTTGAATACCAAATTGTAAAATATAACGAGGTTAGTGAGAGTGAGTGGAAAGGAACGTAACATACATGTTACAAAGACGTGATTGGGAATGAGTGAAAAGTCGGGGTTACATTGATGTAACAAAGACGTGATTGGGAGCGAAAAGTCGGGGTAATATTAATGTACAAAAAACGTGATTGAGAATGAGTGAAAAGAGGAAGTAAACATTCACGTAACAAACAAATAATTGAGTGAGAAAAGATGAAAAGAAGAATATCAGAGAGGTGATAAAGACGTGAGTGCGAATCAGAAACAAGAGGAGGAAACATTGAAGCAACAAAGAGGTGAGTGCGATCGAGAGAAAAAAGTAGTAAACATTGAAGCAACAAAGAGGTGAGTGTGATCGAAAGAAAAGATTAGGAAACATGGAAGCAACAAAGAGGTGAGTGCGATCGAGAGAAAAGAGTAGGAAACATTGATGTATCAATGACGTGAGTGTGATCGAGAGAAAAGAGTAGGAAACATTGATGTAACAAACAAATAATTAAGTGAGAAAAGATGAAAAGAATATCAGAGAGGTTATAAAGACGTGAGTGCGATCGAGAGAAAAGAGTAGGAAACATTCAAGCAACAAAGAGGTGAGTGTGATCGAGAGAAAAGAGTAGGAAACATGGAAGCAACACAGAGGTGAGTGCGATCGAGAGACAAGAGTAGGAAACATTGAAGCAACAAAGAGGTGAGTGCGATCGGGAGACGAGAGTAGGAAACATTGAAGCAACAAAGAGGTGAGTGCGATCGGGAAACGAGAGTAGGAAACATTGAAGCAACAAAGAGGTGAGTGCGATCGAGAGAAAAGAGTAGAATACATTTATGTAACAAAGAGGAGATTGGGCATAAGTAAAAAGAGGAGTTAACATTGATGTAACAAATAGGTAATGGAGATCGAGTGAAAAGAGGGGGTTAATTTGATATAACAAACAAAGAGGTGATTGAGAGTGATTGAAAAAAAAAGTAAAAATTGATTTAACAAAGACGTAACTAGGAATGAGTAAAACGATGAGGAAGCATTAACGTAGAAAAAGAAGATTTGAGTGCGAACGAGTGATAAACTTAAAAGTTTTGGGGGTTAGTCAATTTGGTACATGAATAGCGAGGGCCTAAACAACATAGCAGATCACTTCAATCTTTTCTGGAGTAATATTATTAAAATATTGGCTTCTATCAGAAATACGATCACAACCACTATGGTTTAACAATAAAATTAAGATAAACAAACGGTATGTACTATATCAAAAGTGGGTAGAAAATAATGTATTCTTCATTAAAGACTTAATGACAGGGGTGAATTTATTGATGTGAAGCAACTTAAACTTCAATATGATATACAAATTAACTTCGTTGAGGACTTTGGTTTACTAGCATCTATCCCAAATTCATAGACAAATGTGATTAAAACATACAAGAAAAAAATTGATGTACCAGAAAATAAATATATACAAATACTAAAAGGGAAAGAAAAGATAACTAGAGACTTTTATACAGTATTGGTCAATCAATATCAAGATCTCCTTATTTCATCAATGCAAAAATGGCAAGAAAAAATGGGATTAGATATAACAAATGACAGTTGAAAGATGTACTTCAAACTACCTTATATAACAGATGACACAACACTACAATATAACAGATGACAAAACACTACAATATAACAGATGACACAACACTACAATATAACAGATGACACAACACTACAATATAACAGATGACACAACTCTACAATATAACAGATGACACAACTCTACAATATAACAGATGACACAACACTACAATATAACAGATGACACAACACTACAATATAACAGATGACACAACACTACAAACTTTTCAATTTAAATTGGTACATAGAATGCTCTATACAAGCTCTAGACTAATGAAAATGAACATTACAGAAACAGAAATTTGTATTATTTGTACGGTAAATAGAGAAACGCTGATTCATTTATTTCGGGATTGTCCTCATACACGTGCGTTATGGTCATTTTTCAGACAACAATTTGAAACATATTGTAATATAGAATTTCCATGGTCAAATATTTCCTTTATATGTGGAATAGATGACACTCCTTCAAATGAAAGTGTGAATATGTGTATCATAATCATCATAAAGAAATATATTAACTCATGCAGAAACAAACATACAATGCCGACTATTGGCGGGGTACGTTCTGCAATATCATACTACAGTATAAGCTTATTGAAAATCAATGCATCTTGTCATATCCCCGAGCAAAAGCCGACTAAGTAGTAGCGCAGTGGGTCGTAAATATTTCCTTTATATGCGGAACAGATGACACTCCTGTAAATGAAAGTGTGAATATGTGTATCATCATCATCATCATCATCATCATAAAGAAATGTATTTACTCATGCAGAAACAAACATACAATGACAACTATTGGCGGCGTCCGTTCTGCAATATCATAATATAAGCTAATAGAAAAGCAATGTATCTTGTCATATCCGAAAGCAAAAGCCGACCAAGTAGTAGCAAAGTGGGTCGTTATCAGCACAGCATTGCACATTGATTAATTGAATTTAAATCCATATTTTGCTCTTTCTTGTTATCGATGTTTATCATATCTAGAATATATTACTACCTTATAATAAGAACGCAAGCAGTTGTTATTGTACACGAAAAAGAAACAAAATTAAAAAGAAGCTAGAATTCAATAGTATGCGAGACAATATGTAATACAACGTAATAATTGTCATGTACTCCACTGTGTACTAACGTGTACAATCAAAAATAAATTATAATAAAAAAAAAAAGATTTGAGCGAGATCGAGTGAAAAGAGGAATTACAAAGTAGTAACAAAGACGTGAGTTTGAACGAGAGACAAGAGAAAATAACATTGATGTAACAAAGACGAGAGTTTGAGAGACAAGTGAAAATAGCATTGATGTAACAAAGACGAGAGTATGAACGAGAGACAAGAGAAAATAACATTGATGTAACAAAAACGTAATTGAGAATGAGTGAAAAGAGGAGGAAACATTGACGTAACAGAGACGAGAGTTTGAACGAGAGACAAGAGAAAATAACATTGAAGTAACAAAGACGTGAGTATGAACGAGAGACAAGAGAAAATAACATTGATGTAACAAAGACGTGATTGGGAATAAGAGAAAAGAGGAGGAAATATTGATGTAACAAAGACGAGAGTATGAACGAGAGACAAGAGGAGGAAACATTGATGCATCAAAGACGTGAGTATGAACGAGAGACAAGAGAAAATAACATTGATGTAACAAAGACGAGAGTTTGAACGAGAGACAAGAGAAAATAACAGTGATGTAACAAAGATGTGATTGGAAATGACTGAAAAGAGGAGGAAACATTGATTTTACGAAGACGAGAGTATGAACGAGAGACAAAAGGAGAAAACATTGATTTTACAAAGACGAGAGTATGAACGAGAGACAAGAGGAGGAAACATTGATTTTATAATGACGTGAGTGCATGTTAATCAGTGAAAAGAGGAGGAAACACTGATTTTATAGATATAGTCATCATTATATTACTTTCAAATCATTGAAATACCTACACTTTGTTTAAGCATGATTTTTAAACTGATACCTGAATTTTTCAAGTCAACACCCCAAATGGCATGCCACTAGCCAGTAACCATCATATTTATACATATCTACATTATATTCTGACACATGGTATAGCAAAAAACACGTACGCTACAATTTATTTATGTATAAATATATATAACGATGTGAGCCAATATTTAGATTTAATTATTTTACGACGGTAATTTTACAACTAGACACGAATTTATCAGTATATAGCTTACTCTAAACGGCTATATTGACACTTGTAAACACGCGACCTGAGACGTATAGATGTGTATATTACCACTTTATGTACGGTCATGCTTAGATAGACGTACATTAAATTGACTACCAGGACTTACCAATAAAAACGTGGATAAGGACTGTATGCGCCTTTTGTATAAAGCCAACAAATATACAAATAACGCAGGCTATTTGGTATTTTCCTAAGGGTTTCAAAGAAACCATTACGTCATCCACCGAAATATTATTTGTCAAGAATCTGGTACTCGTATCTAATCCTCTTCCTCTCCCCGTGTCACAGTCATTCACCATTATGCCTCCGGAGGATGAAGCGTCTACTATTTTCTACTGCAGTTACATGCATGTGTGTGTCCTAGGGTGTTTACGGTAGCTCACGATTCACCGCTACATGTACGATCCACAGCGTTTTTTTACACATGTACTCGGCAGTGTCAGTGGGAATTGGAGCGTGGTATTCAGCTTGCAAATATATTTACTTGCATAAACACGTTGAAAACACAGGATAAAATTTATAATAAAAGGTGTGAATGTTCAGCTAAACAACTACAAAATCAGGAGACTAATGTTGTCTTAATAATTGTTTTTTGCGTACTTGTCATATACTTCTATATATATAATGCATAAACAAGCATACATATGTAGACGCAGTAACGGATAAAATATATTGATTCTTTTTTACAAATAGAACACGAAAATATATGATACATATCGGTACCATGTCGAAGGTCGCCATGCGTGTATACAGTAATGCGTCATACATAACTAGGGTTCAACAAGCCCCCTAATGATAGATGCTGTAGTCACCCTGAACCCCCCCACACCCCC
>NW_018406385.1:31370-52383 GCF_002113885.1 Mizuhopecten yessoensis
CCACCCACCCACCCCCTTGATAAGTCATTGTCAAAGACCTAACTTAAAAGTCGGAATATAGATATACATGTAATTTGAATGTATTGGACTTGTCCATTGGCTATTAAGGTTAAGGCTGACGTCTTCATTATAATTGGTTCACCGGATTTATAACATACCAATCTCACCGGATTTATAACATACCAATCTCTTTTGCAACCCAACTGAGTGCTAATTAAGAAATGACATATAATGTATATCCTTTATAATAGCTTATGTATGTACCTAGGTCATGCGGAGCTTTATTTCTCTTCTTCTAGCTGTTGAGAGGAATTCCGACCTCAAAACAAGATTGATGTTGCCATGAGAAACCACTTAAACCAGAATAAAATCCCCTGATAATATAGTTTAACAGATTATGAAGAAGAAAACAAAGGCTAAGTAACCCTGATTGATGAATAGGAAATGGGGTTCTGCGCAACTTAATCCATCCATCTTTATTTATAGTAAATCCCTCCCTATCTGGATGGATCAGTGAGGGACCAGTGAGGGACGAGGGACTGACCTAGTTAGTGACCAGGTCAGTGAGGGACCAGTGAAGGATGAGGGGCTGATCCACTTAGTGACCAGGTCAGTGAGGGACCAGTGAGGGACGAGGGACTGACCAACTTAGTGACCAGGTCGTTAAGTTTATGATAACGTATGAGTCGTAACTATAAGTATGAGTGAGGGACTACATACGTTCGCTTGCGTCAGGTATATTTTAGCGCCCTAACCGGTTCACGGTCTACATTATGTATATGTATATATACGTACACACATTCCTTCCGTTACCATTTGTGAATTATCTGTCAATGTTAATGCATCTACTGTCTATATACAGCGAGAGTAAAATTGAGATCATGAGGTAGCGAGGAGAAATAATACACTTTTTACGAAATCTCTCGTGTACTCACACAGAGAGATAGCCCTTTACACCACAGTCATTGTAATAGGGTCAATTGAGCAGTACACATCGCTAGCAGATGATTCAAAATGTATCAACCACTTGTGTGTATATATTTAGCCTGAGCAGACCACTGTTTGTGCAGCGTTATACCAGGTATACAGGTATTATAGGTACATCGTCACACTTATAATTTAACTATATATTTTACGCACTTCTATTTATTTTTTCATTGAAATATCCTGAATTCATTCGCGGTGTCAATAAAAAGAAATTATACGTTATGAGGGATATTTTTCTGAATTTTCATTTGATAATATTTTCATATTTTTCCGATGACGGGTTTTTAAGATATCATCATTGGAAGTCCTTATTTGTACTGGTAGAGTAAAGATATTGTGTCAGAGACATCTAAAGGCCTTTAACACTTCGCCTTCATTTTGTATTGAACATAATTACCTATTAACAATGGAGTTAATCTAGAATATCTTTTCCATTGTAGTACTATGGATAAAGGTCATAAAGACAGTGGCCGAGTTAGACGAATGGGCGAGGAGGAACAACATATCTATCGATACGGAACAGAACTCAGTTTACGTCGTATCTCTCTCCTCGCCGATCAGCTGACCACACCTATGCATACTGAAGACCAGCCTCCCAGAGGAAACAGGTGTGCAATATGTCATAAATCGTTTAAACAAAAATAACATCTTTTGCGACACGAACGAACATTCCACGGAAACTCCCCGAAGTATACATGTCCCGACTGCAACACGGAGTTTAATAGAAAAGATAACTTTGACCGGCATATGAAACAACACAAGGAAAACAAACCACCAAACAATAAAAGAAAGGAAACTGATATCGATGACACTATTAATGTAAACAAATCAAGGACTGAGGTAAACGTTTATGATACTACAGGCAATGTCGAGAATGTAGGCAAATGCATATGGTGCACCAAAACAACAAATTTACTCCCGGGGAAGATATTTTGCGCACCGTGTGGAGAGCAAGGGAGAGAATGCAACTGGTGTCACCGACCTCTCCCGGAACGTTTCTACGGCAGGAGGACGGATGTCTGCGATACATGTCTCAATTGTCAATGGACAAACCGACAACAACGCGGAGCAGGTATTTCTGCACTGGACGGAACGGTTCACATGGAGACATTGAGCCAAACTCCTGTCAACTTGTGGGACGTGTTACAATTTTTCAGTGACAATCAACAGCATATTAAAGACATTGATAGAACGTCTGAGGAATGTCAAAGGTATAAAATGGTTCCTCACACTGTTTATAAAGTTTGTCGAATACCACTCGCATAACGAACCTATCTATGCTGAACCTACCTTAAGATGTCCAAGTTATCGGAACAACTAGCCGAAGCTTTTCGTCACCTGCATAACGCCTATCAAAATTTTGAACGGGATGGGAGTGGGTGGACAATAGACAAAATTATAAAACTAGAGGTAAACACAGTAGAATTCACACCCCTAGAGGGCAGCAGCTTCGTCCCCCTTCCGCCAAAAATCCAGAAGGCGTTGGCAAATTTCAGAGCTTGTCAAAACACTTTCCTGTCGAGGAACAACTCAAACATCTTCTTCGAAAGGTTATGTACCCGTACGATTACATGTCATCACCCGAAAAGTTTAACGAAACTCAATTGCCCGAAAAAGATAGCTTCTATAATAAATTAACAGAATCTGATCTTTCCGACGCAGACTATAAACACGCGCAAGCAGTCTGGCATATATTCGACATGAAACACTTTGGCGAGTATCATGATCTGTACTTAAAAACGGACTTCTTGTTGTCAGCCGATGTTTTCGAGAACTTTCTATCCATCAGTCAGGATTATTACCATCGTGACCCTGCTCATTACTACTCTGCTCCTTGGTTTTCATGGGATGCCATGTTGAACATGACTGGAGTAGAACTGCAGTTGTTCGATGACATCGATATGGTTTTGATGATCGAACAGGGAAGTCGTGGAGGTGTGTCAATGATTTCAAAGAAGTTTGCCCAGGCAAATAATCCCAAGGCACCGCAATACGATCCGTAAAAACCAAACACTTGGCTCACGTACCTAGATTTGAACAATCTATACGGCACGAGCATGTCTGAATGTCGACCAGAAAAAGATTTTGCATGGCTAACGCCCGAACAAATTGTAGAACTAGACGTTACGACAATTGACGACAACGCGGACACGGGGTATATTTTGGAAGTCGACCTTGACTATCCAGACTACTTGCATGACAAACACAACGGTTATCTCCTAGCTCCTGAGAACAATATCATTACAACAGATATGCTCTCTCCACATTCGCAAAAGCTTCGTGAGAATTTGAATATCAAAGGAAAAACCATCGAGAAAACTATTTCCAAACCTTAACTCCAAACAAAAGTATGTTCTTCAGTACCGAAATTTAAAATATTAAAAAGAACGGAATGAAGTTTTCGAAAATTCATCGAGTCATGGAGTTCATCCAATCAGCTTGGCTAAAGCCTTACATCGATTTTATTACTGAAAAACGAAAGCATGCCAAGAATGATTTCCAGAAAGATTTGTTTAAACCCATGAACAATTCAGTCTTTGGTAAAACGATGGAAAATATGCGAACAAGGGTCAGTGTAGAGTTGGTCTATACACCAAAACGTCTTCGGAAAGTCTGTGCCAAACCGAATTTTTAATTTGTTAAATACAATTAACGATGATCTTGTGGCCGTCAACATGAAGAAAACAAACATTGTTCTAAATCGACCGATTTATGCCGGCTTCTGTATTCTAGAGGTATCTAAGATATTCATGTATCAGTTCTATTACGGTTTCATCAAACAAAAATACGGATCAAAAGCCGAGCTGCTTTTCACCGACACAGATTCTCTCTGTTACGCAATAGAGACGGACGACTGGTACCAAGACCTGCAAGACAACACTGACCTGTTTGACACTAGCAATTACCCGAATGACAATCCCCTGTTCAGTAAGAATAATTGTAAAGTATAAGGGAAATTAAAAGATGAATGTGGCCGGAGAATTATGGATCAGTTTTGTGGATTGAAACCGAAATTATACAGCCTTACATACTTGGATTGTCTTTCGGAACAATGCAATCTCAAACATAAAATGAATTTGATACGAGGTTTTGAACACCAAATTTACAGCATCACTGTCAACAAGACCAGTCTGTCCCCGTGTGACGACAAACGATATTTCACTGGCATAGATAGTTTCGCATACGGTCATTATAAGATCACACAGTTATGAACCATTTCACGCCTTTGACATGAGTCATGCTTTCTGACAAACGAATGCAATTTTGATCACGTGCTCATTTGATTATCTATAAAACACGTATTCATAAAATGCAGTTATTCCATTTCCAAGTCAGTATATGTCAATCATTGTCTTGCATATCCATGTATAAAGTCAATGACACTTAAAAGTTGTATTGTGTCCGTATGTGAATAATGTATATAATAAAGTAGTATTGAATCCCATCTTATGTTTTGATTTATACATACTTTTTAATATATGATACGTGAAAGTAGTGTGCGGAATGTTTACATTAATATTGTCATACCCAATACCAAATACAGTGTAAGTATGCAAATGTCAATATGAGTCGGTATATATAGCAATTTGAATAACAGACCCGTACACGTTCGCTGTTCCACCTTGGACGCAAACGGTACGGAAGTGCTACGCAAACGGTACGGAAGTGAAAGGTAGGGAAATGGTACGCAAGTGCTACGCAAACGGTACGGAAGTGCTACGGATGACGCTTACAAACGGTGATTCGTTTGTTGTGACAAGAACGGGTTTACATAAAAAGCGGAATCACATAAAATATCTAAAACGAAACGAACATACCCACATAGGAAAAAACGTCAGTACACTGTAGGCTACGAGGATCTTTGTCAGACTTTTTATAGACAACACCACAATAGATGAGTGTCAAAACTACATAACATTTTGTTTGTCTGTGCTCAATACATGTAAGTGTAAGTGCTACAATATTCATATTTTGTCATACATGTACGTAGCCTCATCGCCTGGTTCAAGTTCTTAATTACATTGAGTCGTTCGACTCACCAGTTACAAAGTAACAACATTTGTGATATTAACTGTGCAAAATACAAAATAACATTAGATAACATTACACACACTCACAACACAATTACAAGTGAAACGACACCTATTTATGATAATTAGGTTCCTCTCGAATTTGATTTTTTTTTATATATTTCCCAAATTTCTTTTGTATTTCTCACATTCAACAATCCTTTCAATTTAAATATGCTTGGCTTTTTAATATAATAAGTTTTCAAATCAGAATGGCATGGTCTTCAACATCATTCACACTCGACGATTCAATGTTTTGATATCGCCTTTTTCTAATTTTAAGTTATGAGGAGATTTTTTTTTTGATTTCTTTCAGATATTCTTTTTGTATGGGTTTACGCAGGTAGTTTTGTAGATCAAAATGATCGTAAAGATATCTTTAAAAAATCTTTTGGGAATATTCTATTTTTTCTGCACAATCTTCTCTAAAAATATCAATAAACCTTTCTTTCTTTAATTAATAAATCTTGTTGTCGTTAATATAATATTTCCAAATATACCCTAGGCCAGGTTAATCCCAGCCTCTGATAAATACTGTGTAACTTGCTAAAGGCGCTAAGTGGTACTTATTGGTCAGCTGTAAAAGGTCAATTATCTTTTTCATTGAACCATGTAAGTTCATAGGTACATGTACACTAGCCCGGAACCGCTTGACTGATGATTTTTGACACCTTTATAATCACCCACACAGAGAGGGCACTCCGTTAACAAACTTACTTGTTAAATGTTAAAGTGGAGCGAAAGCAAGAATGTAATAACAGATGCTCAGTTTGGTTTTAAGCCCGGGAGTGGTACCAGAGATGCAATTTTTGTACTTCATACCTTGATTACTAAAACTTTACAGAGTAATAAAAGGCTTTATTGTGTTTTCGTAGACTATAGAAAAGCGTTTGATGGTGTATCACATGATAAAATGTGGTGTAAATTGTGGAAATCGGGTGTAAGAGGACGGATGCTTAATGTTATCAAATCTATATACGAGAGTGTTAAGTCATGTGTAAAGCTTCATGGTAAATTATCTCCAATGTACGACTTACAGGTCGGATTATTACAAGGAGAACCTTTATCTCCAATAATGATTTCTTTATTTGTCAACGACATGGAATCAGAATTGATTAAGTCAAATTGCCAAAGTTATCACTTGCAATTACTTAATTTGTTTTTAATTATGTATGCCGATGACACGGTATTTTTTTCTGAGGATGTAGTTGACCTACAAAATATGTTGGTTTTTTAATCACTTATTCTCGACGTTGGAAATTATCTGTAAATGTAGACAAAACAAAAATAGTTGTTTTTAGGAAAAGTAAACGATTGTATCCAAACGAGCAGTGGATTTTTGATGGTAAAGCTATAGAAGTGGTAGATCAATTTTGCTATTTAGGTTTGGTTTTTAATTATAATGGTAAATTTACCATTGCATTGAATAAAATTGCTGTACAAGAAAGGAAAGCTTATTTTCTTCTTAATCGGAAAGTGAAAAGATTTTTGTTGAATGAAAAGACCAAGTTATCTTTATTTGATACTTATATATCATGTATTGTAAATTACGGGTGTGAAGTATGGGGTTATAGTCCTGCACCGCAGATTGAAAATATACATTCATTATTTTTGAAAACCGTATTGGGTGTCAGGAAAACAGTTAATAATGCCATGGTGTATTTTGAACTTGGTCGTTACCCTTTGCATATACAGCGTAGGATTGCTATTGTAAAGTACTGGCTGCAAATATTAAAGACTAATAACTGTATTTTGAGGGCCTGTTACGATGAACTTTTAGAGCTTTATAACAGGAAACCAAATTGTAAAGCAAATTGGGTTTATCATCTGAGACGTGATTTGTGTACGTTGGGTTTTGGAGATGTGTGGTTGGCACAATGTGTACCAAATGAGAAATCTTTTTTATTATTATATATACAACGCATAAAGGATACTTTTATTCAGGAAATGAGAAACATATTCGAGACATCTTCAAAATGTTTGTTGTATAAACACATTGTTGACCGTTTTGATCTACAATGGTATTTTACAAAACCGCTATTTAGAAAAAATAAATGTATTCTTGCGAAATATAGATTGCAAGCACATAACCTTAATATAGAGAGAGGTAGATATAATGCAGTGCCTCGAAACCAGAGATTGTGTACTTTATGTGATCTTGGAGATGTCGAGGATGAGTTTCATTTCATTCTTATGTGTCCTGTGTTTTTAGAATTAAGAGTATCGTATATCAAGCCATATTATCGTATTCGTCCTTCTGTGTTTAAATTAATAGAGCTACTGTCTAGCAAAGTTTTTAAATCTATTAGAAATTTAAGTAAGTACTTGATTCAGGCAACTGTTAAGAGAAGTCGTATATTATGAAATATAAGCTGTATCAAATTCTTCCTATACACGTTTTGTTACTGTATAATGCGATTGAGATCTATGTCTGGGTTTTTTTTTACAATCAGTTATAATCTCATTTCATTATATAATATATAGTACTCGTTCTACCTTCATGTTGAGGTTGTATGATTGACTTTGAAGTTTTGTTATTTCCTAGAAATTTGGTTAGATTAAGGCTTTATTTGTATTATTTCCTAAACGACTAAATTATGCAACTAAATTATGCTTGATAAGAGTCCGCTTAGTTACCTTAGGAAAACCTTAAAGTTTTCCCAAACTTATGCAAATTTCATAATTTGTAAATATTATGTATGGAATTGAATCTATTGCATATGTTCTACGCCATTGTACATAATGTTGTAAAGTATTTATCTATATGTATATTTCTGTACCCCTATATGCAATGTGCATTTGGTAATAAATTGAATTGAATTGTGAAACATACTTACTATAGACAGAGACGTATTGTAATATATACGTCTCTGCTATAGACAACAAGGAATCACACTCTATTTTGTCAGGAACTCAGTCACATGATGACAATAAAGTTATCTTCATAATGATTTTTTTTAATGATAACTGAAAAATATCATCATTTTCAATAATCTGATATGAAAGTTTGTTACGTATTAGGGTTAGTATTCAACCTTGCTCTCTGATAACAGAACTCATGATAGATTAATTAAAAAAAATAGTTTTAAAACAAATCATCTACGTCAGAAGTTAAATATCCTAATTAGGGACATTTTTTTTTATTAAATTAGGAATGCCAAGTTAAATATTAGTTAACCTTGCTTAAGGCACTGTTGTGAAATGAAATTGTGCCTGTGGCTGTCATTTCCTGATCGAGGGACAGCCAAAGTATCTTACCTGTAGGTTTTTACCTTGAACTGATTTATCTGTATACAGCTGTACGTGATGGGTAGACAATGAACTGGATTAATTGACATGGATGTAATTGCCTTGAAATCACAGAATGTGAACTTGATCAGGTACAGCACATCAGAATCTAAAGTGACCACAGGTGAATGGTCAATGTATTATCACTGCCTAGATTCTCAGGTATATAGACATCATATTAAAAGAAATGTATCTGTCAGCGGGTGGTCATGTTGCCCTAACAACCTTTATAACGGACACTAAAGTTGTTTATACCTTAAACAAGGGACAGGTCATTACCACAGGGCCAGCTGTATGCCTGTTGTTAAAATAGAAAGATGTAGACGCAAGTGCTACGGAAACGCTACGCAAGTGCTACGGAAATGCTACGGTAATGGTACGGAAGTACTACGGAAATGCTACGCAAGTGATACGCAAGTGCTTCGCAAACGGTACGGAAATGCTACGCAAACGGTACGCTGAAAGTGGAACAGCGAACGTGTACGGGTCTGTATATATATATTTTTTACATCAAAGTCACTTTAAAGTTGTGTGGTTGTCATTTGGTACATATTATGAATGTTCATAAAAAAGTCATATTAAATGTCATTTCTTGGTTTTTTATATATAATGTTGCAACAAATTAGCAATTGACAGATAACAATACCACACTTTTCTATATACAAGTTTTATTTACTTATTTACAACGCGTGCATGTTTATCTACAATTTACAAAAATAATCATGGTTTTCTACATATAAAGAAACAACATATATCGCTAACACATAAGCACGGGGAAATTGCACTGATCTATCATAATTAATCGACAGTTTCGTCATCACCATCATCATCTGTTTCATTATCATCATCATTCGTTTCATCGTCAGACTCAATGTTAGATTCCTCGTAATCGGAGGCATTATTCTCTCCGTCTTCAGTGTCACCAGTGGAATCCAAATATTCCTCAAATTCGTATCTATATTTTCGCAGGGCCATCTTGATGTTTCATGGTCGATACCTTTCTCAATGTACCGCTCTACCATTGCTATGATTTTCTCGTGCAGATTGCAATGTCTGACTTGGAGCATGTAGGTTAACAGCTTGTTATATATCTCCATGAAATGTTGGATGTCGCTTTTTTCCAGTTTTAAATCAACTTTTGTCTCTGCTTCTGATTCTGACATCCCTTCCTCCATATACTTGTCTCGTTTTTTCTGCCATTCTTCTTCACTGCGTTCTGTAGCTATTTCAGCAAATGTTACATACACGTTTTTATCCCCATCTTCCACGGGTGACCCGTCCGATAGCATTCGCTCATAACGAATCTTGTTAAGGGGAACATCGTCTTCCTCGCTTTTTCATTTTAAAGAAAACTGCTCAGGGCACCAGTTTTTGACGTGCTTTTGCAAGTCGTGGGTATTTTCAAACACCAATCCACAATCAGCACACGAATGCATTTTACCTTCTATGGCGTGAGGGTCAATTAAATTAGTGTTCTCTGGATATTCCTTTTCGTACGTTTGTTCTCTACGACTGTCGTTGTCTGAATGATCGATTTCTTTCTTCTGACCCTCTGAATACGTCTGTTCTCCACGACCCTCTTTGTAAAAATGATCGATTATTTGCCTCGGGTCCTTTTTATACTGACGCATAACATTACCGCGTAAACGAAGTTGTGCAGGAGTAGTGGGCTTCAAATCTATCAATATATAGCGTAAGGTTCGGGGATGGCGTCATCAAATTGACGAATGAAATGCTGACTTTGTCCAGGATACATTTGTTTGGCCAACGTCATAATTTGAAGTTTATCGGCGGGGTTGTTAAACAAAACTAGATAACGACAATTTTTTCTCTGTGTAGGGACTTTGTTGTAGTATAACTTTTGGTTGATTGCTATGACAGACAGGTTTCTTTGATGGCTTCCTTCCATGAATAGCTTGTTGATGCGAGGATCTTCCGATGCCGTGGACATGAGGTCATCTATCACGATTAAGTTTCTTGTATTGACGTCTAGAAACGAGTCATTCTCCAGGTCAATGGGGATTCCCCAAATAAATTCTATCTTTGGAAAGACGGTAGACTTAATAATGTCATATAGCGGCTGCCACCTCTTGTAAAGCCATATGATTCTCTGGGTTGGAGGAGATGTCCTACCAGTACAATGTTGTGGAAGCATCTTGACAAAATAAGTTTTCCCACAGGAAAGATTTGCCGTGAATGGATGCTTAGGTAGCAGTATACAGTAGAAATAGCCCGACTCGGATAAACAAGGCACATGTCGAGGAAATGTAAACACAGCGGATTTACCCTACACAACACATGTATACATGTATATATATTTGTAAACTGCATTACATTTACAATACATATAAAGTACTGAGAAGTGTATAAATCCCTTTTTTTTGCGTATGTCACTTGTGTGAAAACCATGGTTACCACATCAAAAATTACCAAAAAATGCCAAAAATTGCTATTTTTAACCCAAAATTTGACCCCCGCAACTAGTAATTTTTTTCTGAAGCTCTGTCTGAAATTAAAGATTACCTACATAGTTGCAGAATTATCTGGGTCCCAGTAAAGTTGTAAAACTTGCAATTTTGCGTCGTGTGCTGTTTTCAAAATTTTACCTCCTGTAAAGCAAGCTTTTCATGTGTACGCACCCTTTCGGATTATGGCGAAAATTTTATTCTCGAACCAAAAAAATCTTCTTTCTTTTTTACAAATGTGAAGCTCACATAGCCCACTGCATCATGCTTATACCAAATTTAGTACAGTTTTATTTTTATATTTTTTTTTACATATCATTATACAGGGGTTAGCCATTTAACAAAATTATCACCCATGGCCACAAACCTCTACTGTATACTGCTACCTTAAAGACGAAATTTTGCGGCACTTCTTGCGGCACCTGTAGCACATGCGACACCTGCGGAACTACTTGCGGCACTTGCGGCACTTCTTGCGGCACTTTTTGCGGTATCTGCGGCACTTCTTGCGGTACCTGCGGCTCTTCTTGCCGTACCTGCGACTCTTCTTGCGGCACCTCCCGCGGCACCTGCTGATCGGAGAACATTATACTTTCGTCTTGATGAAAGTGTTTATCCCTTTTATGCCGCAGCAAATCTTGAGCTCTGGAATTTTCTTTAGCACAGAGATTATACATGTGTTTCATTTTGATGTTAATCATTCAACGTATGAGACAAACATGACGTTTAATGAAATACGTTGGTCTTTTCATACCCCACCGATTACACGTCTTCCATGTCACTTTCTGTTATCCAACTTTTGAACTTTTTAGGGTAACCGAGCCACTTGACGTAAACTTCCGATATGCCATTTCTCTAGCGATTTTTTATCACCTTTTCCACTTTAAACAGGTCGTCTCTTTCTTTGTCAACTCTTTGTAATTCGCTCGTTTAAAAAGTTCCTTTTATCGCATCCCAGTCAAAATCCACTATTTTATACACCGGTAGTCCTTGGCGAAGGTACCTCGTCTTGATCGTAAACACTTCCTCTGTCCACTTTTGTTCGTAATATCGTTTGAAAAGTACGCCTGTTACTGGATATTCTGACCACATCCCCAATCTTAAATCTAAACGGTTTTGGAGGATTCTTCTTTCTTGGCTTTTTAGGTTTCTTCGTGTCTACATACTGAAGTTTCCATACGATGGCTTCGTTGGTTTTATTTATTTCATTTGGTGACTTTCCATCTAAGGAGTTGTGAGGTCTTGTGTTATAATTTCGAACAATGTCCCGCAAGACATCAAGGTTGTGATACGTTCGTTTGTGTGTAAAGTAGCGATACATCAAAATTTTCAAGGTTCTTATTACTCGTTCGGAATAATTCGCGTGAATGATGTTATGCTTGACGTAATGACTCACCTTTTCCCGACCGAGGAAGCCTTTTACCCATCTATTCTCCCATTCACTCCCGGATCCGAACGTCCGTCCGTCGGCTTTCTACCAGAACTTAAAATCTTCTTGAAACCGTCTATAATAGTTCCATGCAGTTTGTTTTTTAAGTTTAAGGGCACGACCCATAAACGTCGCGTAAACACGTCAATGGCGACGAATAAGTAACGCATTCCTCCGTTTTCTGTCAATATGTTCGATACGTCTGCACGATCTACATCCCAAAGAGCATCGATACCTTGAGAAATCACTTTTCTCGTTTTCAACTTATGGTGGAGTGAACGTTGAAGGCTGTAAGCACCGACATTCTGTAAAAATCGACGAATGGCATGAATTCCTTCCTGAGGTATTTGTAGATGTTCTCAGGACCAGCATAACTAATAGGATTGTTTAAATCGAAGTAGATATTTTCCAAGTGTTCTTTCCAACCCATGATGGCAGAATGATTGGATTGGATGTTAGTACATACCCTAATCGGTTAAGACCAGTCGCGCTAAAAATATACCTGACGCTAGCGAATGTATGTAGTCCCTCACTCATACTTATAGTTACGACTCATACGTTATCATAAACTAAACGACCTGATTACTAAGTGGGTCAGTCCCTCGTCCCTCACTGGTCCCTCACTGACCTGGCCCCGGAATCTCGAAACTTCTTAAACCCATTTTTAGTGCTTAACTTTAAGCATATGCTTAAACAAAGTGTATCTCAAAGGTTCTTAAACCATTCTCAATTCTTATCTTTTAGAATATGCTTAACTTTAAGCAAATTCTCAAAAAAAGTGTATCTGAAAGATTCTCAAGTCTCCATGATCAAATCAAAAGATGCGAACGGGCTAAATATTTGAGAATGGTAAGGAGCATACTTAAATATTTAAGAACGCTTTCGAGATACACCAATTTGAGAAATTATCAGCGAAGTACGTACTTAGCTTAAGAATGGAAAGTTAAGAATTGAGAATTAAGAAGTTTCGAGATTCCGGGGCCAGGTCACTTAGTGGCTCAGTCCCTTATCCCTCACTAGTGCCTCACTGATCCATCCCGATAGGGAGGGATTTACTATAAATAAAGAGGGAGGAATAAAGTGGCGAAGAACCCCCATTTCCTATTCATCACTTGATCGATAAATCAACTTTAGATGATGTGCCATTTGATAACATTATGTGATGTTATGAATACGCTCGACATGTCATAAACATTTAAACTGAAAAGTACGATAATGTTTATAACAAGTCTAGCTTTTTATAACAACATTTAATGTTAAGAAATGACACTTTGTATGAAGTTTATTTAGTTTTAATGGTCATAGGTCTATGGTTTTATATATACCAGTAAAATATGTTACTCGGACGTTTTTCTATGATTTTTGTTCATTCCCACAGCAACAATCATCTAATTGATGGTATGCCTCTCTGCGCCTTGTAAAAGATAAATTAAGCCTTGAATGACATAGGTATATATATGAACTTTAAACAATATGTCATTTCGTAGCATTCAGTTTGGTCGCAAAAGAAATTGCAACATTATACATGTACATTGTATGTTTATACCAGTAAATCGTGGAACAGTAAATATATAATATATTGACGTGTGTTCTTATAAATATATGTATAAAAAAACAATCTAAAATAATGTGCTGACCCCAAAATATTGCCTTTTTTGCAAAATATTAGAAACGATTGATGACAGAACTTATTTTAAAAAATCCCTTAAAACATATTCGATAGGATTAGAATTTGTCTTGAATTTAAAGCAAGCAATAAGTTTTTATGAATTTTATTGTTTGAGATAGAATCTATTAAGTTTTGATAAAGGTGGTTGGGGATATTATTGATAAGTCCGAAATATACGGTTTTAAGCAGTTTCAGTACAGTACGACTTTGTTTTCAACAAAGTTTCCTCTTCAACTATAAAATATATCTGGTATACTGACTTTCCTTGGAAATACCTTAAATGTTTATCGATAAGAAAACTCAGGGTCATTTTGTGAATGCCAAGGTCAAATGTGATAGTTACAAACACAAAACATTCTATTTTGATATTCACTTAAAGTTTCATAGTTTTACCCAAAGTTTTCATAACAAAATCTAGTTGACCTTTCTGGTTTTGTCTTACATCAATCCAATATATATATAAACTCTGTACAGGGAAAAGTTAACGAACCCGGTATCGAAACTCAATCACAAGTAATATTATAACATCATGCTAAACATGTCACACTCCAGCCTAAATGACAGCGCTAACAATGCTACTACACAAGTTACTCAAATACCTGTCAATTAGACAGGTCTGATAGTAGTGTGATAACGACAGCTAGATCAATTAACCACCGGCGTGATGATCTCCATAGCGTAAAACATGTGGCATATATATTGAGGTTAATCATACAATTGACTTGACTATATTTAGCGTCAGAAAATATGTCAAGAGGGAATCGAAGAGACATGTACACATGTAGTATCTGACGCGAGCAAAGGCGGGAAGATAGTCGGCCATGTTGTTGACTGAAACACTCGCTGGTCGTTGGTTTCAATCAGGTGTGAATGCCAAATCATAGGAATCTGCCTCGTAAAAGGAGAAGATATACTATACACATGATATACTGAAAGGTACGGAACTTCTCAAAATCACAAATCTGGGTTAAGTTGTATATTATGTATATAGGAGATGCACTTGTTTTCGAGGCAGATACCTGTGGTCAAATTATAGATTTTTAAACAAAAATGTCATATAATCTATCCAAGTATGTACTACTTACATTTATTACCCCCCAGAGATAATTTAATTCGTTGAGACTAATCTGTTAGTACGAGGAAAAACGCAAATGTCTGGTTTCGTAATTAACCAAAGATCCCCAACTATCGAACTGTTTTTATTGCTCTTATATATATATAAATAATTATATATTTTAATTCTGCAAATTTCCATTTTTTCTCGATGTACAAAAAAGGAAATAGTATCCAAACATATGTAACATCATTGCCTACATCCATCATCTGTTCTATTTTAGTGACAGCAACATTGACTTTGACCTGATAAATTGTGATACCCCCGGGTCCCTAATAAAAGAATGTTTGTAGAAGTTCATATTGGCAATTGTTCGTCAACAGTAAGAATAACATCAACACCCTCTGTATATACAGAATTGAGTTGATTTTGCCCAAAGATGCTCTAGAACAAATTTGGTTAAAATCCTTTAATTGGAACAAAAGGAGGACTTTCAATATTTTCCTCTGATAACCCTGTTTGCCCCTACCCCTCTACCTATTCGGGCCAGATGAGCTAAAAAATGGTTTACAGCATATACACAAATATCATAAACACATAAATCTTTACTATTGCTCAAAGCTGAACCAGAATTTTGTGGAACAACATATTGAGATATTAACTTTATCATCAAATATTCACACCTGCCTAAGTAAATTGTATAAATTGCAGAATTCATCATAATTAAATTCATGCCTGCGTGTGTTTTTGAATATTAGGCTACACCAGCCAAGGAAAAAGGAGGGTGTTTAAACGCTTCTTCGGCAGGTCTATTTAAATCAAATATTGTAAATCACAAGCTTGTGTCTTGTTGTAACAGAGAGAATTAATATAATTTAGGGAGGAATAAATAACAATGTATGACTATTTTTAAATGCATTTACAGTCATTGTACATTCCCAGAGAGCCAATAATATAACATGTTAGATCTACATCTATTGTAAATTAAAAACATCTGTCTTGTTGGAATTAATGCTATCTTAAATAATGTCCAGGGTTAACTGAACCTATTTAATATAGGAATAAATTACATTGTATTATTATTTTTAAATAAATTCCAACTGTCATTTCGCAATAACAGAAAACTCATTATATTACATGGTAGAAACTGGACAATATATACCCCAAAGTATTTTTACCTTCAACAAATGGCCCTTGAATAAAAAAACTTTACAATTTAGATAAAGCATGTATGGACATTTCTGATATCGAATTGATATCTCATTATTATTTCAAGCAGACTTGCATTTTTTCCTGTACACCTATGGACGTTTCCGTGCATGAACAGTACTTGATAATAGTACACCTGAATCTGAAGAAGATTTTTGAAATAATGATCAATTTTCCCTTTTGAGTCCTATATATCCTAACCCCTGGGGTAGCGGCAGGAACCCCAATTTTACAATTTGATAACTATTTCACAAAAAAAAATTCTTCTTAAGTCTGAAAAGAAAAGCATACCTTGTGGGACTTTGATGAAGCAGACGTCAGGTCGTCTGAGCGTTTGTAACGAGAGGGAAAATATAAGGAATAAGCATGTTCATGAAAAAGACTTTTTTTAAATGACGCCGCGAAAGATTTAACAAGCAGATGTCCGGATAAAATGTGGAATTTCTCTAATAGTAAGAATGTCACATAGGTCTAACGCAGTTTTTTTCACTAGTTAAGTTATTCTTCATCCGACACAGTTGGTATTTCGAAAATATGTCGTTTATCATTTTTTTTATTAATATTATATATATATATATTATGTTTAATTAAGGATTAACCTTTTATTTTGTTTTGTTTATGAGATAATAAATCCAATGGAGCACGAGAGGTTTGTACAGATGACATGTACACTGTATGATGTGTATACATCGTTTGTCGACCGAGTGACTGTTGATGTAACAATTGGGAGACGATACATTTGACCTACATTTCTAGGAACGATAGCCATCGTTTCTGTGCCGACACCAATAGATGAGAGAGTGGAGCTGGTGGAGCGTTTTAGTATCTGACACTAGCTTCATTTTTATGACCGGTCATGAACATGATCTGTCTTGTCTCGAACCCGACATCAGTTGGTGTCTCGAACGCATGGTAGTCTAAATGTTAGCGTTTGTTTATAAACACTGACACGAAGTTTGCGGAAAGAAGTCTGCCCATATTTACATGTATTCATACGCGGTGAGAACTGGATCACGTTCTACACTCAAGTTATTGAGAAATAAACAGACTTGCCTACACTTACGTTATCGATTCAGAAACAGTGTCAATTGTAAATATTATTATTATTATTATTATAACGGAGATAGACTGTCAGGCATACAGTGGGTCTCTTGCTGACCTGTCAGTATTCTAGTTGTTGTTCATGGATAGCATGACCATGCTGGATATTTTGTGAGGTAACTCACAGCCACTCTGTTACAGTAACATAAACTTCATCAGTCGTAGTGTCTCACTGACGGAGCCTTGTTAGCTTTGGAGGTATACATACTCGCTTCGTGTTGTGTTCGATGTGACATCGTTTCTGTTTCGATTACTAGTGGTGCCCGTGTACAGTTTGTTGACATGAGCTGTATTTCATGGAAAGTGTGAGTGAGAAAAGCAAAATGCTTTGTCCTGCATGTATATGAACCATCGAAGCACATATTAATAGTTATAAAAAGTACTGAATCATTTGCCGCATGCTCCAGTTAGCATTTTATCTGATCACACCAATAGTTAGGGTTCGGCGATCAAGCTTTCAGGAATAGTAGTTACTTATTAATGTTAACATTAGACCTACACAGAGGGAATACTAACCTGGTCTTTTCTCGTTCATATCGCGGGTGTAAAATAAAGTCGTTATTTGGGAATTTGAGATTAGAGTGATTTGTTAGATCGATTTCAGTCTTGAGTAAATACACGTGGGTTGTACTAGTAAATTGTGTGTGCATGCCACTCAAATTTGGTTTCATTGATCTTTAAAGTTTAATAGCACAACCGTGATATAATTTAGTATAGTGAAAACATACCTATGAAAACATGGATCAGCATTCCATACGCAACAGGAAGAAAACCCAGCAGGATGGCAGGAACTTGAACCAGCTGATAGCGACCACAGGGTCGGAGAACCTGCCATAAGTCATCAACAACCAAGCATGTGGCCATTTTGGGGTAGACACTCGATGGTTGCTCGGTACCGTCCATAGGAGAAGGCTATAACCAGGCGCTATCCTTGAGAACACCAGTCTGCTTGCTAGCTTGTAACAACTGGTGTGTACGGTTTATACCGATTGTGTATATACATATAAATCCGACAAACACTGGTTCGCGTTATACAGAGCATATCGCATTGAAATGTATAAAGCATTTCTCCATTTTTTTCATAACAGCGAATATGTTTTTGACATGTAAATAAAGGAAGGCTAATTATAGTCTGTATCTGAATTTACTATATTTTTTTTATTTTTTTTATTATTACAGGTATGACAACAATGTAAGTATAGTCTGTATCTTAATAGTATATAACGAGTATGACAACTATGTAAGTATAGTCTGTATTTTAATGTTATGTTACAAGTATGACAACTATATAATAAAAGGCTGTATATTAATGTTATATTACAAGTATGACAACTACATAATAATAGTCTATTTGTTAATGTAATATTTCAAGTATGACAACATTAAAAAATAGTCTGTACATTAATGTAATATTACAAGTATGACAACAATATAATAATAGTCTGTATCTTAATGTATTATTACAACTATGACAAACATATAATTATAATGTGTATAACATGTAATATTTCAAGTATGACAACATTAAAAAATAGTCTGTACATTAATGTAATATAACAAGTATGAAAACTATATAATAATAGTCTGTATCTCAATGCAATATAACAAGTATGACAACTATGTAATAATAGTCTGTATCTTAATGTTATATTACAAGTATGACAACTATATAATAATAGTCTGTATCTTAATGCTATATTACAAGTATGACAACTACATAATAATAGTCTGTATCTTAATGTTATACTACAAGTACGCCAACTTTATAATTATTATCTGTATCTTAATGTAATACATGTATAACAAGTATGACAACTATATAATTATAGATATTATATTAATGAAATATTACAAGAATGACAATTATGTCATTATATTTACATTCTGAATGTTTAGACCCATTGACAAAAATTACATTCATAAATGCATAACACAGGTGTTCATAGAATCTCAGCACGTGGGAACTGATAGTAACCTGATCACACTGCGTAGTAATACACTACAAAAACTACTCACTCGGAACGACCGACCTAGATGCTTAATTCTTACATCTTAAAATATTATTGAACTGTGCTTTGTGAAATATCCACGTATTCACGTGTCCTGTGCTACAAATAAACATTGAATATGGAACTACATTTTGTTGTGTTATTGTTGTTGACGGTTGCTAAGATCTCTCACGATAGTGTCACATTTCCCCGCGAAAAAACACTGTTCTCGCCACTGCGTTGCACCCGTGTATAAGCAGGAACAAACCCTGTTTATTTGTTTTATTCGTTGTTATATCGATCCACTGAAAGGATTCGTCAATGTAAATATAAGGAATGATATTTATTTTTTCAACATTTATGAGGTCATAACAACAATGGGTTTTNGGACCTCAAAAATGTTGAAAAAATAAAAATCATTCCTTAAATAATGTGTATCTTAATGTAATATTACAAATATGACAACTACATACTTATAGTGATTATCTTAATGAAATATTACAAGAATGACAAATATGTGATTATAATGTTTATCTTATAATATTACAAATATGACAACTATATAATTATAGTGAGTATCTTGATGAAATATTACAAGAATGAAAAATATGTGATAATAAAGTGTATCTTATAATATTACAAATATGACAACTATATAATTATAGTGATTATCTTAATGAAATATTACGAGATGACAAATATGTGATTATAATGTGTATCTTATAATATTACAAATATAACAACTATATAATTAAAGTGATTATCTTGACCCTTAATAGCATATTTAGATACCTTTCGAGGATAATTCCTATTTTAATGAAACAGAAACCATGATAATCCGGATATGAAATAAGTGTCCAGATAAACGAGATTCATTTGTATACGTTTAATCAAAGTTTCTATACAGAATATTTGTATTTTTCATGTGCTATAATTGATTACATGTAGCCTTGGAATGCCGAATATCTACGGTTAAACACGATTAGATCTTCGCCTATGGTGATTGATATTAGCTGCAACATGCTAATATAATCAACGCTTCAAAGATGAAATTGTTGCCATGGTGATAAACTTTATACTGTAAGTACACATTAAACGTTTGCCAATGCCTTCGTAATAAACATGTAAGAAAATTAAGACCATTTGTAAAACGTGGTCGTCGCTAGGAACAAGGGGCCAATTAGGGATGTTTCTTTAGAACCGTAAATCTCTTATACATCCGTGTACACCTCCCTCAAAGGAAATTGGTAATCAAATGATGAATACACTGTTAGGAATCGAAAATGACAAAAAGAATTGTATATTAATTAACGTTTGTGGTTCTTTACTTTCGGTCTAAAACAGTCAAATTTTATCACTGACAAAGGAGTCGTAGTTACAGATCGTTAGTCACGCATCTATATTGTTTGTGCTGCTTTCGGTTTTCGTTTTACCCAATCATTATAGTCTTCGACTGTCTGTGGGAGTTCTTTTCCATTCGTCTCTGGTAGCAGGAGGGTGAGGAAAGCCACAAGAATGCAACAAATCCCAAAAGCAACTCCTGGGCCCCAAATCACGTAAGACGCCTGGAATCACAAAGTTACATTTAGGAAGAAAATGAACGTGGGAATCAAATCACGTACGACACCTTGCATTCAGTATAATTTTTAAAAACATTTTTCACTTAGATATTTTGAAAGTCATTATGTTTTAGCGTTGTATAAGCGGAACGGAGGTATGGCAGTACTTGCAGTATTAGTGGTACGGAGGTATG
>NW_018406385.1:52391-52784 GCF_002113885.1 Mizuhopecten yessoensis
TGGTGGTGTGGCAGTCTAACTGGTATAAGGTACTAAGAGTAGACCGTGAGGTTGAACAGAAAGTCAACAACCAAATATTAGGTTCTAGGCATATCAGTTTGTCAGGAGAAGTTATTTTGGCATGTTTGACCCCTTTGACCTTTAAAGTAGGAAAATACCTTTTTGTTTTGCTTCATTTGATACTACACAAAATTTTACATAATTTAACATCTCACTTAATTAAACATTAAACCATTACACAAAATCTTCTTAATTTTACCCCACAATCACCAAAAATGTAACATTACAAACAATCTTACATACTTTTATATTCCATACAATCTTACATAATGTAACCTTACACACAAGCCTACATAATGCAACACTAAGCACAATCCTACATAATGCAACACT
>NW_018406385.1:52808-53347 GCF_002113885.1 Mizuhopecten yessoensis
AAAACCTACATAATGCAACACTAAGCACAATCCTACATAAAATAGCATGGAACCTTCCATAATTAAACTTGACGCGCAATCAAAAATAATTATATTATGATAGTAATTTTGCATGCTTTATTATAAATATGAAGTCAAGTATCTTTTGTATTAAAATAGATTATTAAAGGAGATCAGTGATGTGGTTTGACTTCAATGATGAGGTTTGACTTCAATGATGAGGTTTGACCTTTTGATAAAATATTTTCAAAGAGGACTATATTTTGTCGCGAACGGTTGTCTAAACATGCTATTAGTAAATGGATCAAGATCAAGAACTGTCAGCTTGATGTGTCGATTCCCGTTCCAGGGTAGGTTTTCTTAAATAAAGGTAATAAACAGAATATCTAATAGTGCGCACTCGTGAAAGATATCAAAATATAAGCCACACTCGTGAAATATACTTGGTATAACTAAGGACACTGTAAGATATCATCTATATACACCTGTGTTCTGGTAGATAGTGTAGATATATACCTGTATACAGGTAGATAGTGTCG
>NW_018406385.1:54477-54763 GCF_002113885.1 Mizuhopecten yessoensis
AGTACTGTTAGATAGTGTAGATATAGGCCTGTATACAGGTAGATAGTGTAGATATAGACCTGTATACAGGTAGATAGTGTAGATATAGGCCTTGGTACAGGTAGATAGTGTAGATATAGACCTGTGTTCTGGTAGATAGTGTAGATATAGACCTGTGTACAGGTAGATAGTGTAGATATATGCCTGAGTACTGGGACATGTAGACAGTGTAAATATATTAGACTTGGTATTGTACTGGTTATTAGTGTAGATATAGGCCTGAGTACTGGGACATGTAGATAGTGTA
>NW_018406385.1:58906-68055 GCF_002113885.1 Mizuhopecten yessoensis
CATTGTACTGGTACATAGTGTAGATATACTGTCCTTGGTATTGGACTGGTACATAGTGTAGATATATTGGCCTTGGTATTGTACTGGTACATAGAGTAGATATATTGGCCTTGGTATTGTGGTGGTACATAGTGTAGATATACTGTCCTTGTTATTGGACTGGTACATAGTGTAGATATACTGGCCTTGGTATTGTACTGGTCCATAGTGTACATATATTGGCCTTGGTATTCTACTGGTACATAGCGTAGATATATTGGCCTTGGCATTGTACTGGTACATAGTGTATATATATTGGCCTTGGTATTATACTGGTAGTTAGTGTAGATATAGGCCTGCGTACTGGGACATGTAGATAGTGTAGATATATTGGCTTTGGTATTGTACTGGTACATAGGGTAGATATAGGCCTGAGTACTGGGACATTTTAGCTATATACACGCATCCTGGTAGATGCTGTTTATGTTACACAGTTCACAGGTAGATAGTGTAGATATAGGCCTGCGTACTGGGACATGTACATAGTGTAGATATATTGACCTTGGTATTGTACTGGTTCATAGTGTAGATATATTGGCTTTGGTATTGTACTGGTACATAGGGTAGATATAGGCCTGAGTACTGGTACATGTAGATAGTGTAGATATATTGTCCTTGGTATTGTACTGGTACATAGGGTAGATATAGGCCTGAGTACTGGTACATGTAGATAGTGTAGATATATTGGCTTTGGTATTGTACTGGTACATAGGGTAGATATAGGCCTGAGTACTGGGACATGTTAGCTATATACACTTGGTATTGTACTGGTAGTTAGTGTAGATATAGGCCTGAGTACTGGGACATGTTAGCTATATACACGCATCCTGGTAGATACTGTTTATGTTACACAGTTCATACTTACAAATATGTTGGAATATGGTGCAATCATTCCTCCTATGCGAGCTGCTGCAGAACATATCCCGAGACCAATATTTCTGTAAAAGAAGAAAGCGTAGGTAGCTATGCACTAGTTGTATGATGTTGATAAGAAGGAGCTGGCCCGGAAAATTCTTAATCTGCATAAGGCAATACTTCTAAATAATTGTCTTCTCTTACAACTTAAACAGATGATAGCAAATTGACTCTATTTCTTGGAGTAAAGCGTTAAATTATTAACCTGTAGGTTATATAATAGTCGTGCTTAAATATCACAAAGAAAATGTTATTTTCTTAACCTTGTTTAGTGCGTTACTTCAATATTCATCCTGTATTAATGTTTAGACATCTATATGATACAGGTACTATTCGGACGACCACAAAAAGCAAACAGCTGCCTATATATTTAGAAATACCTCCGAGTTATGTACCTATATTTAAGATGAAAAACTAAACTAAAAACAACGTCAAACTAGCTATTAGTGGTTGACATAAGTTTAAATCAAGGTCTGAAAAAAGAGCTTTTATTTTTCAATCTCGGTCGTTTCAACAGCGGTAAACACAAAGCGACAACAAATATAATTGATGCTTTCTCGAAATTCATGTCTTAGAACCACGTTATTTGTTGTTCCTTTTGTACTTATTTTGTTCAATAAAGCACGGTCAGATTCACCATAACTTCATTTTCGTGATTGATGTTAAAAGCGTATTTCTTGTTCCCTGTTATAATTTCATATTCTTTTGACGCCTGTTGGTGTTTGTGAATGCCGGCAGTTGTGTACCATTCAAGTCCTACTTTCGTCCCAATTTTCAGCAAAGGAACCAATGACTGGCTCCAGAACTCTGTGGTCAGTCCCCACCTTCCGGTGCGCTGATCACAAAGTTGTAAAAGTTTAGCGGACTTATGAATGGACTTCTATTTGACGAAACTGATTTTTGGTCAACAAATTCAAGCGGTGAAAGACAAAATTGTTGGAAAAAATGATGTCTTCGGGGCAGTTATTCGCCAGTTCATAGGTCTGTATCCAAGATGCTAATTTTGGAAGTAAAATATCTTGCTTTACCAGTTGAGCTAGCTGCTCGCTAGCGATTGACCCAGTCTAGTTTCGCCACATGTGATGATGATGTTCGTCCCTCACTGGTGATGATGACCACGAGTCCGGCTATTATTTGGTAGAGGTGTGGCTGCGATGCTGACTGATCAGTCCAAGCATGAACAGGTGAAACTTTGAGCTGAGCCTGACTGAGAGGCGGAGCTCACTCTACTTTTCCGCTGTTGGTGTTTCTGCTCCAGTGCCTCAGTACGCTTTGTTTTAAAGCCGTACACCCCTGGTGTGATTATAATTGATCAGGCAGAGCGATATTGTACAGTTGCTGACAAGATGTCGGGGGCGATGCTCCAATATTTCAGAGACAACAGAGTGTCATGTAGCGCTACTTTTGTCCTCCACGGGAGCATTTGCCTTTTGACAGCTTGCCGTACAGTAGCCTCTGTGGGAGGCGGTTGATAGTCTTACGGCATACATGACTTGCCCACCTGAGTTTAGAACACGTGCGTATTGCGTTAGAAACCATCTAGAGTACCCTAGTGTCTGCCACGTTGTCCTGTCACTCAATGTGCAGCAGCTTCTGGGGCATCATAGAGACATTTCAGCAGCTTGGCGTGCCGGCTGTAAACTACTCATGTTTCACTGGATGGTAGTACGATTGCACGATAACATTGAGGTTGGTCTGCAGGGTTTATTCCCTTTCTGTCCCAGACCCTGTCATGGAGTTTACCGAACGCCGCGTTGGCCCTGGCAATCATGTATGCGGCTTCTTCGTCGATGGTGACCGATCGTAACAGTGTCCTACAAAGAAAGACAATTATGTCTGACACTGCAAGCTCGTGGCCAATGATTGGTAATTGTTTGACTCTATTTAATGGGGTTCAGGAGCTTGTTGGTGGATAACGTTAGTCTTCTTGATGCTAAGACCGAAGCCGTCACAGGCTTTAGCACACAGGTCCATGCCATTGCACTTTTGAATTGAAGATAATTTCCTTTAAAAGTGTAATTGAAATAGAAACCTGTTCTTCTGCACTTGATAGGGAAGCATTAAGGATTATTGAGATGAGCGACAAGTCCCCCATGTGCCTTAGTGCAAAAGTGATATCACAATGCCTATCTTTCTAATAGTGATGCATTTATGACCAAACACAGTGGATACTGGGGTATAGATAAATCAAAATAGGAATAAAATAAAGGTCAGCTTTTGTAGCACTGGCTGTACAGCGTATTTGAAATTGATTGCAAAGTGACATTTGAATAAAATAGTATGAAGTTATATGTTTCAATTTAATTGATATCTAGAGTAGGAAGGCTTCCATTTAATGTTATAAAAATGTACAAAATATTTGCAATAAAAAAAAAGAAAATTGTTCAGCACTACGTCGATCAATCAAAACTCAAATGCAGGAAAAGTAAACAAAATTGTTTTTAGTGTTAATGTTTTTTTTTTCCTGTAAAAGAAAAGTCCAATTTGCACTAATAATCTTGTCCAGTATTGATTTTACGACATTTGTGTAGTGTGTCTTATTAGCAGTTCACTTTTGTGAAAACCTATGTCAATTATTTGAAATCCAAAAGGAAATTGTACAGCAATATATGGAACAATTGGTACCTAGTGAAATAGTCACCACTAACAGGTAAATAAGACCTGAACACGTAAATGCACCGTAGTCGACAGTTGGTATTCAGAACACCAAACCAAATAAACAAACAAACATATTTTTTAAAGTTGTTTATGCTAGGGTTGAAACATACCAAAGTATTCAATACATGTAGACCTTTACATTGTACTAAATTGTTCTGAAGTGGAACTGCATCAACGAAGCAACTTACTTGTGTATTGTAAATGGAGGACAACGAAATGCATTTTAATAAATTATACTGTCTTGAAGCCATTTATAATGAAACATCTTTAAATAGTAATACAATAGTAAAGTTCGTTCTAAAGTCATAACATGAGGCCCAATGAGCATGCATCACTCATCTTACATATTAATCTCATACCTAGAGAGTCGGTCAAGGTCATTCATTTGAATCCCTTCATCATAGCATGCTTCTGGCCAGATATCATCACCCTGGGCGTTTTGGGTATTGAGAGGTTGTTTAAAAGACAATTGACCTCAATGTCCTTGAATGTGGGTCAAAGTCATTAATTAAGCAAGTTTGTAGCGCTTCATCCCAAACATAATCACCCATCGAATTTTGGATATTTAGAAGAATATGTGTTGAAGGTTACTCAAATATTTGACCCCTGTGATCTTGAAAATTGGTCAAGGTCATTATTTTTAAACAAAAAAAAATCAGTCATTTATCTTACATGAAAACTGACAATATCATCACCCTTGGCATTTGGAGTATTGAGTAGGAGTTGTTTAAAATGTTAACATAGTTAATCACTGTTACCTTGAACGTCTATTACTGCCATTCATTTGAACAACAGCTAAGCTTGCTACTGGCCATATTGCATCATCCTAGGCCTTTTGGTTATTAAGAAGAAATTGTTTTCACTCAGTACACACTTTGTCCACTTCCGGTGCTTACCCATGCCTGAAATTCTTCTTTGAAATTAAGGCCATATCCGGTCTACAGACAATAATACGTTGATAGTTATACCCATACGTTATCCGTATTTATAACATTTTACCAGTGAAACATCAGAAATTACCTAATTGAAGATATACAAAATGTTTAATCTTCACATGTGAATATATGACTTTTGATATTGTCCAATAAGAACGCTACTTTCTATTCACTACGAACATTTTCAGTTCCAAGTTCAGATGAAGCGACGGTAGAATAAGCGTTTGTTTTTATGCGCCTCTACAACATAGATTATATTATTTCCATAACTACAAAATTGTTATAATTTCTGTGTGTAAACCTTAATTACCAGATAAAAGCAGCAAACGGCAGAGTAGCGTGGAGTGACCCATTCAAAATGGCACCCTGCTTTGTCGTCAAGCGAAAGCGTGACGTCATTAGAACTAGATTACGTGAAACATAACGCTACACATTCCTGCACTTTTCTGGTGTAGCAGTATATGCGCCGCGTTACTTCTTTAAAATGTAATGAATGGAAAATTCAGTAGTTTTCCCGTTGAATATCATGTATGTCACTCGTATGGATATACGTTGAAGTATTACTCTTTGTATCTAAGGTTATAGTAAAATAATGTAAAAGCAGCCACAGGAACCTTAACACCAGAGGGGTCCTACTTATTTAGTAATCACCAGGCCCCTGTGATCGCAGATGGTTGTACCTACCCTTCAATAACCTGTTCTGAAGTGACCTTAAAGTCTGTATACTTTCTTTCTACTTTTACATTTTTTCCCTAGCGCCTTGCTTGGCAACACATCATGTTTAGCTCGACTGTTGAGCGTTCGCTCAGGTGAGGAAGGCAATGGGTTCTGTCCCCAGGCCGGGACATACAAAATATCGTGCAAGATAATAGGCTAACATGACACAAATTAACAAATGTGTATCATTATGAAATGCTACCAAACAGATGGAATAATTTTTGAGCGGCAATAGTGCAAGATGTGAGGTTATTGAGCGTAAACAAAATACTCGGCTGAACGATAAGTTGTCATGAAGATTCGTTGTTCAGCAACTTTGCTGCATTTTCTTGTTACAGAATGGTCAAGGTCATTCTTGTTTTACAAACCTGGTAGCCTTAAATCTCATTGTGCAACTGACCAAATATCAGCATACTGGGCCTTTTGGGTGTTGAAAAGAAGTCAGTTAAAGAACAAAGTTGACGCCGGACGGAAGGACGAACTATGGACGCCGCACTACGGCATCAGCTTTCTCGGTCCTTCGGGCCAGATGGAATAGAAACGGAACATACACTGTACATGTGTTTATGCCGACAGTCTTCTAGTCCCATGGGCAATGTGATCTTATTAACTTAGTGGTACATGTTTATATAAAAGAGTTGGAAGAGGAGCCCTGCTTGCTTACCTAAGATTAGTCGGGTACAGTTCGGGAGTGTAGAGAAACAGCAGGGCGAATGAGGCTGCTATTCCAAGTTTCCCCACGTAGTTCAGCACCGTAGAGAGAATCGAAAGAGAACTATTTGCATTGTCCCCTGAAACATATTATCAATTTCATTTACATACTCGTACATGTACCTTGTACAGTTCACTGTCTTGAACTGAACTTAGTATCGAAATTTCCGAAGAAATAAAACATTAATTGTATGAAAAAGCGTATTTTTGTTACAATTAACATAGTCCAGAAAACGAAGTTTCGGTATGTATTTGTTATATCTATAAACGTAGAACAGATAATAAGTTCTGGTATGCATTTGATGTAATAAATTATTATTATTATTATCAATGTATTTAAGATAACGAGGTTCTGGTACGTATTTGGTCTGATTATAACTGTATTTGAGATAACGAGGTTATTGTATGTATTTGTTATGATTATTAACGTATTTGAGATAACGAGGTTCTGGTATGTATTTGTTATGATTATTACTGTATTTGAGATAACGAGGTTCTGGTATGTATTTGTTATGATTAATTATGTATTTGAGATAACGAGGTTCTGATATGTATTTGTTATGATTATTAATGTATTTGAGATAACGAGGTTCTGGTATGTATTTGTTATGATCATTACTCTATTTGAAATAACGAGGTTTTGGTATGTATTTGTTATGATTATTAATGTATTCGAGATAACGAGGTTCTGATATGTATTTGTATTGATTATTACTGTATTTGAGATAACGAGAGTCTGGTATGTATTTGTTATGATTATTAATGTATTTGAGATAACGAGGTTCTGGTACAGTATGTATGTTTTTGCAATGATTATTTGTAATTAATAACTCAGTACATATGACTAAGTTCTGGTAGGTATAATTATTACTGTATTTAAGATAATGAGGTTCTTGTATGTTTTTGTTTTGATCATCAATGTATTTTGAGTTAACAAGTTTCTGGTGTGGTTTTATTATGATTATTACTGTATTTGAGACTGTGTGATGTATTTGTACGTGTTGTAATAAACACATCCGGATAACGAGGTTCTGGTGCGTTTCGTGTACGTGTGATGTATTACACAGTCTAGGTAACAAGGTTCTGGTGTGGTGTTTATATGTGTTGTAATAAACACATTCCGGATATTGAAGTTCTGGTGCATTTTGTGTACGTGTGGTGTATTACACAGTCTAGGTAACAAGGTTCTTGTGTGGTGTTTTTACGTGTTGTAATAAACACATTCCGGAGAATGAAGTTCTGGTGCATTTTGTGTACGTGTGATGTATTACACAGTCTAGGGAACAAGGTTCTGGTGTGTTGGTTATACGTGTTGTAATAAACACATTCCGGGTAATGAAGTTCTGGTGCATTTTGTGTACGTGTGATGTATTACACAGTCTAGGTACAATGTAACAAGGTTCTGGTGTGTTCTTTGTACATGTTGTAATAAACACATTTTGTATAACGAGGTGTGTTATGTGTGTGTTTGTCCTGAGACAATCCGGAAAACAAGGTTCCGGTGCGTTGGGACTTTTTCCTGAAACGCTAACGTTGATTGCATAATTTCCAGCAAATCAGGTTTAATTTCCGTTATCATTTATTTTGACTTCACGTCAATGCAACGTTATTTTTTTTCATACAGTAACGAAAGGGTTTCCTCCGGTCTTACTCTAGAGTATGATAAAACAAATTTCCCTGACCGTAAGAATGGACATCTCTGTCTAATGGGGAGAAACACGAATCACACTTGGGACACGCTTATCTTTAATCCGCAGATGTGAGAGAAACTCACCCCATCCACTTCTGGCAATCGACGGATAAGTGCTTTAGCTGAGTAAGATTATATTCATGTTAGCAATGGTTACCTGCAATCTGCAGTAAGACAACAGACAAAATCAGGGCCACCCCCGTCACGGCATGGAACAATACACAGCATCTCTTTCGGCCTAATCTGTCGCGGTCAAAGACAAAATTATAAGATAAAGACAATAAGTAAGGGCTATGCTTCGTACTTTAGTTTTTTATACTGTATCTGATCATATATATACTCATGGGAACTTAGTATCAGGTTCAGTGGAAGTTTAAACAGAATATAAGACAACCAGGCAGGGCTGACCGATGACAAATATTTAATATATTACCAACAAGTGTTAGTTTGTAAAGTTGGGCCGCTTCATTCCTTGCGCCGAACTATGTGTTAGTATAAAGTTCATGTGAAGTTTGATAGTTACGCACTCCCAAAGAGGGACTTGATAGCAACGTACTTACAAAGAAGAAAATTAACAATAGCTTAAAGAACCCATAGAAAATAAAAAATAGTAGATCACGAAACATTTGAAGATAACTGATAGTAACTCACGGAACCGATGAACGATAAATGATAGTAGCTCATGGAACAGTGCAAGATAAATAATAGTAAGTCATGGAAGATCAATAATAGTAGCTCATGAAACCTTGGGAGATAAATTATCATAGCTCATGAAACCTTGGGAGATAAATGATAGTATTACAGGGGAACCCTTGAGGATAACAGACAGTGGATCATTAAAAGATAAATAGTAATACATAGCTCACGGAACATTGGGAAAGAAAATTGATAGCAGCTGATGTAACCCCTTTACAACAAATGATAGTAGCTCACGGAACATTTAAGCAATAAACTGCATAGATGTGGCAGACCAACTGGTATAACTGCCACATGTGTCACAGACAAACTGAATGGTGCGCGCTAGCATTTATTGCTTAATTTGATATTTCCATAATGAGAATTCGCAAAAAATAATTTATGTCTTTTCCAAATTTCAAATTCCCCGCTTAAACCGTCATGTCAGGACAATATCTAGAACGGCACAAAGAAAACAGCTGACGTCACGCGCTATTTCCCATACACAATGGCAGCCTACCGCATTACGTCCCTTTGACGCGCCTCAAACATCACCACACTTGTGACAAAAGTTGCTGACGCGCGTAAGGTAGTTCCGGTGTAACTAAGGTTCGGCGTCTACGTTGTGAGGGTGTTGACATCTTCAGTGTGTCAATCTATAAATGTCGTTTTGATGACATATATGGTGACATAGGACCATCATAATGCGGGGTTGCCATTCAATATCAAAGATTTTAAGATGATCGAGCAGATAACATGGACGATAAAGGTAAACTTCCTTATTCTTTGAGAAAAGCTTCCACATTTAA
>NW_018406385.1:72055-103028 GCF_002113885.1 Mizuhopecten yessoensis
TATATATATATCATATTCTCGATTCATAAATAGTAACAAATAACATTTTGTAAGTAACTAATCAAGTGTCGTAAAACATTTTCCGATTTTATTGCGACCTATATCCGGCGCACGCACTCAACGGAAGTCTGCAGTAATCAGGTCAGAGTTACATTTGAAGTCCGGCATGTTGTTGATGTTGATCGTGCAACCGGAGAAGGTTGAATTGGTGAAAAATCCAGGCATACAATTGTCTGTTGATCACACAGACACTTGAGACAGGCAGCTGGTGTTAGGGATCAAAGCAGAAGATACTGATAAGTTCGGTAGTGACACTGTTAAGTCGCTCGGAGGTGCAAAGACCAACTTCAGTTATAGTCTCATAAGATGAAGCTGCTATTGGCAGTACTTTAGTAGTAATATAGAAGGGCTTTGCCACACCAAATGTAAATGTTTGGAGATAAAAGCAGCTCGTATAACCTTGGGAGATCATTGATACTAGCTCAAATTAATAATTTATCGCAGATCATGAAAGCCATGGAAGATAATTGAAAGTAGCTCATGGAAGCTTGTAACCTTCAGAGATAGTAGCTCATAGACCGTCTGAAGACAATTGATCGTAGCTCATTAAACAGTTGGAGAAAATCAATAATAGCGCACTGACACGATTTTCTGTGTGGGAAAATTAAATGAACTCATTAAACCTTGACATTAGCGCATTGAACCTTGACATTATTGCATTGAACCTTGACAGTAGCGCATTGAACCTTGGTACTTGACTGGGAAAAACGAAGCGAACTCCAGAATATCATTGAAAATGACTCACTGAATCTTCGTTTAACATTGAACCCTGAGAAAGACGTAATTGTTAAATGTAATTGCATTCTTGTATCGTGTAGTTTGACACGTTTTTATCAGTGGAAGTTAGTATGTGATATATCAGAGCTCACCGATTAACAAGGAGGGCGTACAGGAATGCACCAGGGAGCTCCACTAATCCATTGAGGAAAAAGTTAAGATGGCGATTCCCGGTAAGAGATGAAGACGTCAGATATAAACCAAAATACGTCAGACTATTCGTACACCTGTTAAATTGATAAAGACACATAGCAAGGGACATAACTCGTTCATTATTTTCAAATAACTAATTTCTGTTACATTTCTTAACACTTAGTGCTTTTTATTTCCATATATATATGCTTTTTTTCCATTTTCATTTTGGTTTCAATAAAAAGTGTCAATCAGCTCCGGATTGTGTTTGTCACACACTATCTGTTTAGATAATGAGTTACCAAATAAGTTATTTACTACTCATACTATTCTAATTAAATAAAGAAAGATTGCATTGTAATTGAACTCAAATATTATTGTATACACATACATATATATTATTATCTAAAGTCATCAAGTCAACTGTTTTAATTGAATCATCACTTACCAAACAAACCATAGTATCAAGGAATGTTTCAGTAGCAGCCTGTGTCGGAATAAGTCTATAACGTTAGTTTTATCTGAACTATCAGACATCCTCGTTGCGATGGTGTACGTATCATCCTGGGTATCGTCGGAAACGTCTTGTAGAGGTGACACCACGTGACCATTTAATGGTTGCAGTCCTTCTGATCGGCTGTTACACGACACACGATTCCCCGGCTCATGACCATCAGAAAGCAATAGCATCACCTCCGCCACTTGCGCTTTGCTGACCTTGTTGATCCTCGCTACCCTCTGAATCACTTTCATAGCCTCGTCTTTTCGGTTGTTTGCAATAAGCCATCTTAAAGATTCGTCAACAATCCTAGAAATTAGGAAAAAAGATGAACAACTTGAAAAGTACTCATTGTTTCAGTTAACATGTATACAAATATGATTACTTTAACCAAGCTGGACATGGGTCTCCTGCCAAACAGAGTTATAACCAGGTCCTTATTCATAGCTTATCAAACTGTTTATGTAATTTCTGTAAAAGACCTGTAGCTTTGAAGCGTTATCTAGAGAGACATATTTAACGGAGCATGTTGCCTTATCTTATCGACTATTCTTATGAAGACGTCAGGCTGAGAGCTCTTTATGGAAGACAGGGGGTAAAAGTGTGGCGGGTTATATCATTATGCCGGTATAAGACGCATAACTACACTCATTTTATTTATTATTGGGTTGTTGGAATTTTAAAATAAAATGCATGGTGTGGTAAAACCCGATTAAAAAAAAAACTTCTTAACGGCAACTTCGCAAGAGAAGTACATGTAAATCAATTCAAACATAGAATTCATATTGGAGTTTGGCAAAGCATATTTCTTTTATCATAGTAACAAGGGCATTCAAAGAAAAAGCGCTAGGCATTCTCGTATGGATTTCCACATTTACAACCTTGCCTTTCAAGCATTCTAGACCGATCAAAGTGTACAGGACTACACTGATTTGTAGTTTTGTAAGTAGAATATTTAGATTTCTCTCACAAAATTTATAGCAAATGGATGACCTGATTGCAAACCAGAGATTTGAAGCGACAAGGATATCACTAAATTCTTGGAAGCTTTTCATAGGCTTATTTATATATGGTTTCTGTACTATGGACAGTTGACTTATTTGTAGATGGTTTCTGTAATAAAGACAGTTGACTTATTTGTAGAGTGTTTTTGTACTATAGACAGTCGACTTATCTGTAGAGTGTTTCTGTACTATGTACAGTTGACTTATTTTTAGATGGTTTCTGTACTATAGACAGTCGACTTATCTGTAGATGATTTCTGTACTATAGACAGTTGACTTATTTGTAGAGTGTTTTTGTACTATGTACAGTTGACTTCTTTTTAGATGATTTCTGTACTATAGACAGTTGACTTATTTGTAGATGATTTCTGTACTATAGACAGTTGACTTATTTGTAGATGATTTCTGTACTATAGACAGTAGACTTATCTGTAGATGATTTCTGTACTATAGACAGTCGACTTATCTGTAGAGTGTTTCTGTACTATGTACAGTTGACTTATTTGTCAATGATTTCTGTACTATAGACAGTCGACTTATTTGTAGATGATTTCTGTACTATAGACAGTTGACTTATTTGTAGATGATTTCTGTACTATAGACAGTTGACTTATTTGTAGATGATTTCTGTACTATAGACAGTAGACTTATTTGTAGATGATTTCTGTACTATAGACAGTCGACTTATCTGTAGAGTGTTTCTGTACTATGTACAGTTGACTTATTTGTCAATGATTTCTGTACTATAGACAGTCGACTTATTTGTAGATGATTTCTGTACTATAGACAGTTGACTTATTTCTAGATGATTTCTGTACTATAGACAGTTGACTTATTTGTAGATGATTTCTGTACTATAGACAGTAGACTTATTTGTAGATGATTTCTGTACTATAGACAGTCGACTTATCTGTAGAGTGTTTCTGTACTATGTACAGTTGACTTATTTGTCAATGATTTCTGTACTATAGACAGTCGACTTATTTGTAGATGATTTCTGTACTATAGACAGTTGACTTATTTGTAGATGATTTCTGTACTATAGACAGTCGACTTATTTGTAGATGATTTCTGTACTATAGACAGTCGACTTATTTGTAGATGATTTCTGTACTATAGACAGTTGACTTATTTGTAGATGATTTCTGTACTATAGACAGTCGACTTATTTGTAGATGATTTCTGTACTATAGACAGTTGACTTATTTGTAGATGATTTCTGTACTATAGACAGTTGACTTATTTGTAGATGATTTCTGTACTATAGACAGTAGACTTATTTGTAGATGATTTCTGTACTATAGACAGTCGACTTATCTGTAGAGTGTTTCTGTACTATGTACAGTTGACTTATTTGTCAATGATTTCTGTACTATAGACAGTCGACTTATTTGTAGATGATTTCTGTACTATAGACAGTTGACTTATTTGTAGATGATTTCTGTACTATAGACAGTCGACTTATTTGTAGATGATTTCTGTACTATAGACAGTCGACTTATTTGTAGATGATTTCTGTACTATAGACAGTTGACTTATTTGTAGATGATTTCTGTACTATAGACAGTCGACTTATTTGTAGATGATTTCTGTACTATAGACAGTCGACTTATCTGTAGATGATTTCTGTACTATAGACAGTTGACTTATTTGTAGATGATTTCTGTACTATAGACAGTTGACTTATTTGTAGATGATTTCTGTACTATAGACAGTAGACTTATTTGTAGATGATTTCTGTACTATAGACAGTCGACTTATCTGTAGAGTGTTTCTGTACTATGTACAGTTGACTTATTTGTCAATGATTTCTGTACTATAGACAGTCGACTTATTTGTAGATGATTTCTGTACTATAGACAGTTGACTTATTTGTAGATGATTTCTGTACTATAGACAGTTGACTTATTTGTAGATGATTTCTGTACTTTAGACAGTAGACTTATTTGTAGAGTGTTTCTGTACTATAGACAGTCGACTTATCTGTAGAGTGTTTCTGTACTATGTACAGTTGACTTGTTTGTCAATGATTTCTGCATTATAGACAGTCGACTTATTTGTAGATGATTTCTGTACTATAGACAGTAGACTTATTTGTAAAGTGTTTCTGTACTATAGACAGTCGACTTATTTGTAGATGATTTCTGTACTATAGACAGTAGACTTAATGTCTACTTACCAACAAATGGGGTATTTGCTAAATACTGTCTCCTCGCCTGTATAACGTGACGTATTTGCTACATACTGTCTCCTCCCCTGTATAACGTGACGTAATTGTTACATACTGCCACTTACCAATATGATGCCAGGGCATGAAACGATGCAAGTGCCGTTACAAGTTGGATGTACCGCCATGAGAGGTTCCGCATGAAATATCCTATACCTGCTAATATAACTACAAACGCCGTCCATGCGAATTGCCCAAGAGCGCCAACTGCGCCTCTGTGCTCTTGAGGTACTATTTCCAGAGTCATGATGGACATCGCTAAACCCATTCCCTGTATAAATCAACGGAATAAATGCACGGAAGCTTCATGTAATGTAACGGACATGTAACTGTCTAGCAGGAATATTATTAAACATATTATGAAGTGACGTCACTAGACACCAGTTGTTATCTAGCAGGAATATTGGTAAACATATTATGAAGTGACGTCACTAGACACCAGTTGTTGTCTAGCAGGAATAATAGTAAACATATTATGAAGTGATGTCACCAGACACATGTTGTTGTCTAGCAGGAATAATAGTAAACATGTTTTAAAGTGACGTCACTAGACACATGTTGTTGTCTAGCAGGAATATTATTAAACATATTAGGAAGTGACGTCACTAGACACATGTTGTTGATTAGCAGGAATATTATTAAACATATAATGAAGTGACGTCGCTAGACACATGTTGTTGTCTAGCAGAAATAATAGTAAACATGTTATGAAGTGACATCACTAGACACATGTTGTTGTCTAGCAGAAATAATAGTAAACATGTTATGAAGTGACATCACTAGACACATGTTGTTGTCTAGCAGAAATAATAGTAAACATGTTATAAAGTGACGTCACTAGACACCAGTTGTTTTCTAGTGGAATAATGCTAAATTATGAAGTGACGTCACTAGACACCAGTGGTTGTCTAGTTGGAATAATGCTAAATTATGAAGGGACGTTCTAATAGTAAACATCTAATGAAGGGACGTCAGTTAGTATAGGTTTTTGTTTAACAGGAACACGGAAGTGTATTATTAAGAGATGTCACTAGATGGCAGCTGTACACACTCATTCACATCACAGGTACTTGCTCGTCTATGCCTACTGTCCCCAACCCCTGCTAAATCCATTTTTACAAATTGAATGTCAACGATGACATAATTGAAGTCAGTAAGATATTTCATTGATACATGTACAGTCACTGGACATAAGTATTAGTCGTTTTGAGAGTGTTGCGTCTTTCCTATTTGCATATCGGGTTCGTTTTGTCTGTGCTCTATATATAGAAACAGGAAATACCCTAAACCCTTTCTCTGAAACTATAGCATCATATGACGTATTCGTGACGTCATTCAACATGGAGGAAAAGGACATTGTTTGGCAAGCTTCAACACACACAAATTGCAAAGCAAAATTGGGAAGCGTGAGAAGCTGCTTATTCACGGTCAGTGACAGTACTGTCATTGTTCGACTTGTGAAACAAAACAGAAAATCTAATTTAATGGACATTTGACAGAATATTGGGGTCAGTTTTTTCTCTTATCACCTTAAGATGCGAGTTTAAATCTACTTCTAAAAATATAACGATGCGACGCCATCTTTGAAACGACGAATACATATGTGCCGTGACTAAATATTGACCCTGTTTTAAAGCTTCTTATCGAGTGAAACAAGCGCTTCGTTTCTTCAAGAGTATCTCGGACCTCAAAAAGTCATAGTGGACCAAATGAATGACTTTTACATTTGGATCATCTGGAGCATAATATAATAAGTTAAATTCGTTTTTAAATTTAATTCTACTCCAGCACGTGCTCGCGATGATAAAATGACATAAACCTTTACTACAGATAAGGACAGCAATCATCTGTAAATTAATACAATATTAAATCATGTATTTTGTTTAGGGATACTGACATCTAGTAAAGTTTTGATACGTATCTTGTTGACCTTTATGATTGCATTCACACAGTTCTATTCTAGCAAAGAGGGGAATATGTTTTAACAAATTGTGTTGCATGACATCATACATGTTCAAAGGATGCAGGTCAATACATGTAGCTATATTAACGTTGAAAACAAGAAAGATGGTATAATTTTATCTTTCTTTGAGGTCTTATTCGGTTTAAAATAAATTTCAATAAACTATTTTAATTAGTAGCAGAACGTCAATTTTTGCGGGAACACTATCGTACTTTCTATGGTTGTATCAGTTCCATTAGCGGCGTATAAGAAATTAATATCTGTCCTAGTTTGAATCTAATGTTGACTCGTGAATTGTTTGATTACTCAAACAGTTTGACGGTCAGACCTGAGTAATTTAGCGATGGAAAAATATACAAGTGTAATGTCCAATTATTTGATTTGAATAACTATGTTAGGTGTTAGATTTATGTAAAAACTGCTCAACTGTAAATATACCTACTTGTTGTAATGCACCAATGACGAATCTCATGATCGCAAACACGACAAAGGTTGGGACGAACGTGAGCGAGAGACTCATAATGAACAGCAGGAGGTGCGTGCTCACAAACACTGGCTTCCGGCCATAGCGGTCGGCAAGGGAGGTAAATAGAGTTGCCCCGACGATCTGACCAGCCATAACAAGAGTCTGGCCGAGTTCTCCAACTCCCGATTGGTCACACACAAGGTTCCACTGTAACAAGGAAGAGACTCCTGTTATGTTTAAAGGGATTGTCTGCCTTCATCACGTTTAGGAGTAGGCATATTACCTGTTTTCAAGAGTATGACCACTAATTTTGATTTTTGGCGATTGTGGTATACTGCGTAGACACTAATGATGTTCTATTTTAAGCTTTCCGAACATATCACGGAATAAAATCCATTAAATCCACTACACAAAATGTTTTCTTCTGATATACGTCAACCTTCGAACAATAAGGTCAAGGTTACAATAAGTTTACGTTCACCTGTCCTGAAGGACACGTGAGCTAAGATGCAGACCAAAAGGATAACTATTGTTCGAAGGTTGACGTATATCAGAAGAAAACATTTTGTGTAGTGGATTTAATGGATCAGAAGGACTTTGTTAGTGTGTAGAGAACCAAGTAAATCACAAGTACCGCATTTCGTTCAGTGGATCAAGTGGATCATTTATTTATTTGTAATTACATTCTTTCCTTGCGACGTTATGTCAAACAAAGGCACCGCAAATCGGTACATAATACTTCACATGTTGAATGACCAGTTGAAACAACTGGTCATTCAACATGTGACGTATTATGGTTGAAATATGAAATATTTCTAAGTAATTAACGGTAAAGGAGAAATAATTTTTCAAACATGATATATCAATAAGTTTACATCTTGGAATGCATGTTACCGTCGGATATTAGTGGTTATCGACATTTTCTGAGCTGTATGGTAATAAACCTTCCTATGAAGTATGAATTTAATTTGTTGAAAATTAATGAAGCTATCGAGCTGACACTGTTTCGGAAAGTGGATAAAGGGCCCCAACTCTGTAGGTTACCGTCGGATATTTATGGTTATCGAACTTGTCCGACCTGTTATACATGTAGTTACAAACCTTCCTATGAAGTTTAAATTGAATCTGATGAAAATTAATGAAGATATCGAGCGCACACGCCCTCCCGCCAACTTGATAACATAACTTTCGACGGGCGTATAAATGAATCAAAGAACGGAATAATACAAGATAGAGTATTACTTCTAAAACATCGTTTGACCTAAATACATACTAGCGGAATAGCAGAATCTATATATAGGTAAAAAGTTATATAACACAAAACTTCAAAACGTTCAGAATTGTAGACGACAAACTTCATCAAAGATTAATTTATTCAAATTGCAAAAGACGGTCACTTCAGCGCGAGGGATCAACAAACACGAAGTGTATCTGAGCTAGTCCACAATGTCAAAATCGGGTATGTCCACCGTTAGCAGTATTGAGCAGTATTGAGCAGTACTGCACGCATTACACCGACGCCACAGGGATCCGACAGGATTGTTGAAAATACCTGAGGAAAAGCCTTCCAGGTGGGACCTAACGAGAAAGCTTAGCTTATATGACAGGCTGCTTTGGCACTTGACGTAGGCGATATTGCATCTCTTTCCATACCTGTTCGACTGGCGAAATGTCAGATGATACCGCAGGTCATGGCAAGTACAATTTGTGGTCGCGTTGTCATGATGTAGCGTATCGTGATGCTGTTACGCGAAAAGGATCAGACAGGAACTCACCGCGGTAGCGCACACAGCTACAATATCAATTAATGATCACCAGAGGTGTTCTCGCATTCGCTGTTTTGTCGTCCCAGTTCATCATACTACCTTCGCCGTGCGGATGATGTTACACGACATAAATATCCTGAAAACTTTCTCCAACTTTCTCACTACCGTCCAAGTGGAACCGAGATTTGTCCGAAAACAAGATACGAGCCCGTTCCCTTCTAGAAAACCGGAGATGTCTCCTTCACTAAGGAAAACGTGCAACACGATGACGTCGATCCTAACGGGTCGGATAGCTGGACGTCGTGGACAAATGTGCCGTTCACGTAGGCGGTGCCTCACAGTTCTTCTACTGCATGATTCTACGTGATCCAGAATTTGTCGTCAAAGCTGCAGTTTGGAAGCAGTTCCGCAAGTGAGCTATCTGCTATAATTATCTTGACGTAACGTCGTCACACCAGTGCGTCCTGATCTGGGCGGATAAGGTGTAACCAGACTGCTAAAGTCTTATATATATAAGGCATGAATAGTCCTGATCAGGGCGGATTAGGTGTTACTAGACTGCTAAAGACATATATATATAAGGCATGAATAGTGTTTTGATTTACACTAGCATTTCCTAGCAACAATTTGGGCTTAACCTTGATCAGTCTAACCGCTAGGTTGGGGATATTTTCACTCAGTCTAGGCATAGCTTACCAAATACGATTTCTAGGAATAAAGGAATCAAAAAACCAGTAACAAAGTCAATAAAGACTGTCAGACCTACTTGCTAGCAACGAAAAGTGTGCACGTGGACAAGGACAAAAGACTGCACCGGCACAAAATGCATTCATGCGTTCACGTTAATTGTATAACGTTTCATGTTGAAAAATTAATGACAAGTTTGTTTTATTTGTTGGTACTCACAATTTGTTTTCCTCAATTATTTATAAAACAGCAGATATCATTTACGTTTATAACAAAGACACTTTTAAACAATTAATTATCACGCTAATACTTGGTTTCCTCCAAACTGAGAACTGACTCATATTTTTCTAAATGTTGTTGTTCCTTCCTGAAAAATCTAAAAATAAAATAAAGAAATCCATTAATATCCGCTTTCCGTGACGTTAGCGGGACCTCCCTCTTTCGAGGAATTCTTTTTCTTTTCAGGCATTGCTAGAGTCTATATATCACAATTAGAACACTCTAACATTCGTTGATATTCAATATCAGAGTTTCGTCTCGAGGAAATGTAAAGTGAAGCTAGAAGGGCCTCCTCTATTGTGAATGTATGGTATTGTCTTTACAATGTCATGATGACGTCATCACCAGGGATACTGTTTCTGTTTCAGGTAATTAGTAACTGTTGGGTTTGGTACTGTGCGTACACCCATTCTAGATAAGAATGGTATGAGAGGGGGTTCCGTTCCTATTTTTTCAGCAATCACTCTTCAATAAAATAAAGTCACCATACACTTTCAAACGTTGTTTGAAGGCAATGATTTAAATTTAGATACGTAACAACAATATATCCACACCTGTATTTGTGTTTTTAAAATGTGGCACAGCAATGTAAGCTAAGTATGGTGAAATTAGGCATCGATGCTGACGACTGCATTAAAATAGTTCGCTGAACTTATAGCATGTTGATCTGGTTTGAAACAGAACTTAACTTTTACAAAATTCTAAAGTATAGTACATGTACACATTACCAAAAGTCCATTAACTTGAGTGTAAACCTGTGATGGCAATCCATTTGTACGTACAAAGGTAAAAGCAATCAAACATAGTTAACTGATTGACACTATTATGGAGGAGCAGGATACATATCCTTCAACAGGGTTAAAACAATAAATGACAGCTAAAACTACATACATTTACAACTCTAACCGAAATGTGATCTTGGTTTTAACTACTTTTCGAAAAAAATATGAAGCAGAACTTTCCGTTATTTTGCGTGTTCTTGTGATAGTGAGGCATATTAAAGTGGAGTCAGCCCCTACTTCAATTTATTTTAATGTTTCGCCACATGAAGAAACAGAAAAGTAATAAATGCCTATATGATTATTCATTATTACTACTGATAACCGTAGTGGACCTCCTTGCTCGACACCAGGTTGAATGATGGGGGTATCCTAACAAAATATCAGATAAGCGTAACAGGCGAATGAATAGTGTATACAATTACTGGGTTTCTATATTAATATGTCATAGCGTAGTGATACTTTTGATAGGAAAAACATGCAAAATTTTCACTGAATTCAAAATACAACCAACCTTGTCAATTTCCCTATATACATTCATATAGTTGAAGTGGTATTCGATATTTTATACTTCTTTAAAAACCTTCCATATAATTATTCTGTCTTCATAACCATTTGTATGTAATATCAAAACCGGTATAATACTGTGCACGCATGCCAAATAAGACCAATGCACAATTTCACATGATCATCAAGATTTGATTATCAACATTCATTATGGTTAATACCGATGCATGTTCTTCTTTTGTATCATATACCAAAACACTTGAAATAGTGTGATATTTGGTGTCAAAATAATAAGTGGAATATGTTGCACACGATGATGATATCATTTTATGACGCAATTTTGTATTCCTAAATGTCTATAAATATTAGTGTAATTTCAACAACCCACACCTGATACGTACTGCTTGTACGTATAAGTCGAGATTAGTTATCCTATTTTTCTGGATTGTATATATGTGGTAGCTATTCCAAACGCATTTCATGTCCTGCGTTAACTTTTTTGAGACCCCGTCCCCGCGCCCTGTACAGCTTAATGTTACCTCTGAAATAATGGTCGTTCCTTCTGTTTTGTCGAAGAAATATCCTTCTTTGCAGGAGAGGGTCGACGTGCCTAGCAGTGTACCATTGGTTGTGTTTGTCACCACTGAAATCTCACACTTTCCGTAAGTGACCTCGTATGAGGTACGGTTCTCTCCCGCGTCAGGTAGTCCGTATGTTGACAAAGGCTCATGCAAAGGGTTGCATTTGAAATCCGGGACATGTCCTGCGAAATGAGGTGAAAATGATGGTCTGTAACTGTTCAATGATAAGAAAAATATATCAAACAGAAATACAGTGCAATGGGAAGCTTGTCTGAACCGAACGTTTCCCGGACCATTCAAACTTCTCTTCGAGAAGGATACGTGCACATAATGGAATGCATTTGTTCCGATTTCCGGGTAACTTACCATAAAGTACAACATTTAAATCCACTCATGCGAACTGGAAACTAGTCACTGATAGATATACAGTCAAACCTGCTTGAGCGGTCACCTAAAATAAGCAGCCACCTGTCTAATGCGGCCAGCGGTCACAAAACTCCGGCCTGAGACGTTATCTCCACCTGTATTCAGCGGTCATTTTGTCCAGAAATATTGACATCAAGAAGATCACAATATATTAACACAAATTAAAAACCACTGGTAAGGTTTGGCACGTTGAATTGACAAGTTCTTTACACAGCGATTTTCAGCTTGCAAATTGGGGCAGGTCCTACCGACCCATCAACAATGTTTTACAAAGTTCTAGATTTATTGAGTGATTTATTTATAAGTGATGAATTAACTTAATACTGATATATCATTTCATTAGAAAATTATTTGAACCACATACATGTAGATCAGAATACATCGCAATGCAGATTTTCATTTAAAGTAGATCTACATGTAGATTTCAGTACTGGTGGTTGTCTGCTAGCGCAAAACGTATATGGAACACGTGTGTAGCCAAACAAAAATAAATTCATCATTTCAAGAAATTAATCACCAAAACGCCTTTGTATTTTATTGATTATGCATGTATATTCAAGTATGAAATCGTACCCCTGTTGATGATGGCAGAAAAAATCCAAATAACATAGCATCCTATATTTCCGGGAAAATTTCATTATAACCCATGGATGTATGAAAACTTGATTGTGGTTTTCGGGTGAGCCTGGATTTAGCAGCCACCTGTCTTAAGGATGTACACCTCTGAGAAGTCAAAACATTCCTCTAATACACTTTTTTTCTGATATGGATTTTCGGAAAAAGGAGTTAATGGCATAGTAGAAAATGCAAAATAAATTATATGATCGGTCAAAGATACCAATCTAACACAATATGTGATTTTAGGTGATTTGTTTGGTTTTGGCCTTTTGCAGAACAAATTCATACAATTTCTTCCAAGTGTGTTATCAGACATGTATGAATGTTTGTAGAATTGATAACAATATTATCTTCTTTTAAATTATGTAAATAAAATTTCTAAATCTTCTTCTTTTAACTCCAAAACTAGCGACACACTGACAACTTAAGTGATCATTCTAGTGTCAAAAAAAGGTGATTTTTGGCCTGTTGTGAAGCGCAAGAAATACACAATAATACACATTTTTAAAATGACCGCCGAATTGGTCATTTTTTAAATTCTTGTAAAACAAGTTCTACAAACAACAGGCATCTAGTTTTTTGACATATTTTTTTCAGACGTTTGTTTGCTATTAAACTTGATGATAATTTGTTAAATATTACAAAAACCCGTTACACCAGATCAAAACGAGACTTGAACGTGATTTAAACTTCAGAAGAGTACATCCTTAAGTGGCCAATTTCTGCCGGTCCCTTTGGTGGCCTTTTAATACAGGTTTGACTGTACTATGATAAGTAATTGGTATGTACCAAAATATCGAAGACTGTGCAGCACAGCGTCCACGTTGAGATGTTCACCCATCGCTTACGATGTTAAACTACAGTGTTGACGGGAGCGGAGTGGTCAGGTGTTGAGAGTAACTACAGTGTTGACGGGAGCGGAGTGGTCAGGTGTTGAGAGTAACTATTTGAGATCTCAGTCTTGTTTACATTAAGAGTTACAACACAACAGGAAGTTTAATTCGGCAAAAGCAACCAAATTACATTACTACCAACAATAACAGGATAGATAATTGAGTAGAAAAAGTCCCAGGGAATTTTCGTGTCAATAAAATTATCACGTTTACTGCTTACCAGGTGTAAGCAAGCGAACAATACAGAGTAAAGATTTATAAACCATTTCTCCTACATTTTCAAGGAGATGATTCGTAGGCTGTTGACTTTGTACAACTTTACAAGCTTGTGACTAATTATCAAAACTTACCATACAAAACGAAGTTTAATACAACAGCGGCGATTTGAAACATGACCATAAAGAGTAAGTACGCTATCTGACATCTTTGGTAATTTCCGAGTGGCCGCAAGCTATTCCAGATCGTGTCCACATGGAGAGGTGTATCCATCTTAGATTTAGATGTTAAATAATCGACGTTCTTTAATCAAATGACTTGAAACCCTATAGAGCGATTGTTGACCGTGTTTTCTCTGATAAACGAGTTTAATATATTCATTCCGACTTTCGTATTGGCGAGTTACGTGTTCCTACATACACTCGTCACATACACGTATGTACGTGAATGAATTAAATAATATAGACATTGTATGTACTATAAAATCATAAATTTTCGTGGGACATTAAATTTCGTTTATTTCGGGGATAACAAATATCCACGAAATTAAATCCCCACGAAAACATAAATTTGGTATGATATAAAAAAGGGGGAAATCAGAAATCATCGATATATAATGTCATTGAAACAGGCAAGTATATGAAAACGACGAAAGCTTAACCCCACGAAAATGAATGATTTTACAGTATATTTCTTATACCATGTCAAGCAAAACAGTCGGATTTATTACCTATTACTTTCAAAACTTATTTAAAATCGTTAAGCAGGACCAACGTTTATTTTTTATACTTTCCTGTTTCATATACATAATATTTATACATGATTAAAATGAAGTATTTTCTACGGAAGCGTATAGTTGCCATTATATATAGACTTATTAATATACATCACAACAAAAAGTATTTCGAGATACAAACAAGTTTCCTGTTATGTCAGGTAATATATCTTGAGATAATAAATTGAAGTGACTATGTCAACTTATGTTAATTCAATAAATGAGCGAAATACTATGGAACACGATATACTGGATATTGAGATAAGATATATGTAACTATATTTATCCTGTGTTAATGATTTTTCACATATGTCGACATACAGTATATCGAGTTATTGTTATTAACATGATATATCGACATACACTATATCGAGTTACTGTTATTAACATGATATATCGACATACAGTATATCGAGTTATTGTTATTAACATGATATCTCGACATACAATATATTGAGTTATTATTATTAACATGATATATCGACATATAATATATCGAGTTATTGTTATTAACTTGATATCTCGACATACAGTATATTGAGTTATTGTTATTAACATGATATCTCGACATACAGTATATTGAGTTATTGTTATTAACATGATATATCGACATACAGTATATTGAGTTATTGTTATTAACATGATATCTCGACATACAGTATATTGAGTTATTGTTATTAACATGATATCTCGACATACAGTATATTGAGTTATTGGTATTAACATGATATCTCGACATACAGTATATTGAGTTATTGTTATTAACTTGATATCTCGACATACAATATATTGAGTTATTGTTATTAACATGATATATCGACATACACTACATCGAGTAACTGTTATTAACATGATATATCGACATACAGTATATTGAGTTATTGTTATCAACATGATATTTCGACATACCATATATCGAGTTATTGGTATTAAATTGATATCTCGACATACAGTATATTGAGTTATTATTATTAACATGATATATCGACATACAATATGTCGAGTTACTGTTATGTTATTAACATGATATATTTACATTTGCATGGCATTGTCACTATATAGCCTCTTTGAAAGCTGTGTCTTTAATGGGACTTTAATTACCATGCAGCACGAGACACAATTCTTAGCGTATTTATCCAATGTAAATAAACATGACGGCTGCTGAAATATCGCTGGGCATCGTGAGACTTGACAATGTCATTGTAAATTAATGTGCAAAAGAAAACAGAAAAAAAGATAAACTTTCATTACAACAAAAACAAAACCAATGTCTGCAATATCGTACAAAATGCACATCGGTTGAAATCACCTATGCCGGCAATGAAAACAATTTTATCGCTCATGCAATTTATCAGAAATAAAGTCTGTTACACTGCACTGACTAACAGGGGTCGTTACAAATGTCTGAAATACACAAATTCTATAGACCTACTGACACATATGTTACAGACCTACTGATATGAGTCACAGCACAAATAAATATTTCAGACATTTGTAACGAACCCCTGGGCTCCGTCGCAAAATCACTCACTTCAAACGCTATCAGTTTCACGGGTCTCGCAGCCACGGTTTCCTCAGTTTCTGACGACATGTCAAATAACAAGGCTGTTGTAGAATCTACCGACTGTAGTCAGATTCCTATACAACAACAAATAAATTCACGTCTGGATTCTTCACAAAATGAGCAAGGAAAAGTTCGAATTGACTTCCAAAAATAACTCCCTCGGGGAGGGCAAGGTCGCATTTATGGTGTTCACTGCATTTATCCACGAGAGATTTGTTCCGGGGGAAAATCGAAACAATTTCAAATCTAACTTTTAGCTCAGAGTTCTATTGATAAACTTAAATTAACCTAGATACTGAATTGTGGAATAAAATTGAGGGTTTGTTAAAATTTTAAAGTACTACTTTGTTTGCCAATCAGCACGCGACAACACGCTGTTCCAACTATATAACGAATTTGTGTGAACTGTCGATAAGGCGGGAATTTTAAATTTTAGATATAAAATGTTAGTTAAAAACGAATATAAGAGGCAGAGAAAACGTAATTATCAGTATTGAACGGTTTTTGTATGGTATTTATTATCTAGCGCGCATTATGTTGTTTGCTTGCAAAGCTGTGTCATTCAAATAGATAATAAATACCATACAAAAACAGTTCAATGCGTAAATGTAATACCGGTGTTATCTAATGACAGATGTCATGATTAAGATAACGTTATATACACCACTTTGATACCAAATGAGGGTGTTAGCTTAGGGAAGCTATGGGCACGTCATCGGTTTGGTTTAGTATTGTTTAACGTCCTATCAACAGCTATGGTCATTAAGGACGGCCTCCCCTGTGTGCAAGATGCATGCGTGTATAGTGTATGCGTGTGTGTTTTTGTAGGCTCCGATATGTTGGTGTTTGTTTTCTTGTGATAGCGCGGAACTGAAACGGTAGAAAACGGCCATCGTAGAATACAAATGTTGTATCGGCCGACGCTGTTAGGTCGACATGACCAAAGAACTAATTGTGGGTGCAACTGACCACTTCATATACGTATCTTGTCATGACTGCGGAGAATGACCAGTATGTATCTTATCATAACTATGGACAAAACTGACTAGTATATCTGACTGTATTTAGTAGGGACGAAGCTGACCAGATAATACATTCTACGCTATATACAGTATACAGAATATCTGAACGCTTTGTGATATTTAACAAAATATTAACATAGACAAATTTCCTTGGGTTTTGAACACTTTAAAATTGACGTAATTAGTCTGAAAATTAATTTAAGAAAACTTTAAACATGATAGCGTAAATTTCTGGGATTTTTCTAAAATGTACCAGATACATTTTTGGTCAAGAGTCCGGAGTCTAACCACCTTACAATACAAGTACATTTATATATTATTAAATACGAACGATACAGGTAAAGTATCTGACGTCACTAATTTCCATTTATACTTATGGTCAGTACCCACAAGGTAGGCTATTAAACTAAAATATCATTTCACGAAATAGAATGGACTGGCTTTTGAGTTTTCCTTCAACAACAGACTCAATCAATATTCTAGTAGAAATTCAAAACTCAGCACATGTCTAAATTAAAATTACTTATACATCATCACTATGCTTTCCTCATACACCTGGGCATACACTCGGTCCCGCTAAGTATTTTTACCAAAACTTGCATTTTACAATCTACACAATTATACGTTACGTGATTTTGTTTGATCGAGATAACTCATGTGTTTTAATACTCGACAGGTAAAGTTGTGTGCGTCGTCTATGAGTCTATACTAGCCGAATGATGCACGTTCGACTCTTTATCATGAACTACAACCTGCAGCCAGCTGCACCACCTACGCGCATCATGAGATATGTTTAAACGGAACTGTGTTGCATACCCTCATAAATGTTAAAAAGATGCATTTCAAACGTTAATTAAACTCATTGTTCCATTTTTTTTATTTTTTTATTTGCTATTACCACGCATTGTACGTCCATAATATATGTTTAAAATTTAAAGTAGTTCTCAATGTGTTCAACTTCCGGTATAATATTGTGTGGTGTATTTTGGGGAGAGTTATCACCCTTATACCGTTAACCGCGACGACAACATCGATGTGACATCTCGGCGCGGTCTCTTAACATCCTGACAATCAACTGATAATTCTGATAGATTTTGGGACCCGAGAGCAGTTCTCATCTACATGTTGTGACGGTGTGTGAAACACATTCCAAATTCACGACATTTGGTGTCAGCACTTCGTCGAACCGACGCTATTTCTGACTTATTTTGTCAATTTGTTTACTTGTATTTGTTTGCACAGCTTGCTGGCTCCCTCTCGCTCGCCACGTGCGCTGGCCTACGTGACCAGTGCGCGAATTACGATTGAGAGAATTTGGGACAGTTCTTATAACTGTTATTTATTTCAATATTAGGGGTAATTCAGAGTCGGGGGTTCGCTGCCGTTCTGATATTCATATTTAATTTGATTAAGGTTAGTTGATATTTTGACACGGAACTCCATTCGCCTGTATACATATGACAGGCGAGACAAGAGCTTTCGTCAGGTTAGAATTGTTAGTTTAATATTGTAGGATAGTTATTATAATTAATATGTACTGTTAGGTTATATAGCTAGGTTTATATTACATAAGGTTAGGAGTTAGGTATTTTAGGAATTAGAAATTATTTTGTAAACTGTTAATTGTTATATATTTGTAGTCGTTTGAATTTTGCAGATACACGTGTCTACTTGTAGCAACGTTAGTATTCTGTCCTTGTGCATAACTTTGTGATTGTTTAGTTAAGTGTTTTGACTTGTTTCTTTATTTCATCATAGAAACTTTTCTGTATCTTGATCAGTTTCTCATAGTTGAAAATGTCTGTTACCAATTTACGGTCAGCTACAGAGGGTGAACTGTGCACGTTGGAGGGTTTAGGCCCTGCGACGGCACAGAGAGTCTTGGAGATGAGAGGCGAGGGCGACCTCACCCTACAGAAACTGGTGTCTAGTTCGAGGATAGGCATGGCAAAGTGGCAGAAATGGCTATGTGATGGGGTCATCACGGGCTTTATGGTCACCGCTCCCGTAGAGGTGCAGTCACCATGCCCATCAACCTCATCACAGGCGGATAGGCTTAATAGACAGGAGGACGCAGTGATGGACATGCAGCATCAATTTAAGGAGCTGCAGGTCCAGTGTAGGGACTTAGTGGTTACATTGGAGACCGAGGCTCTTACTAAATCAGAAGAGAGCATGGCGGCTTCTGCTGCCTCGCCTCCAAGGAAGACCTCTAATCCAGCCACTACGCTACTGACTACACCTACACCAAGGGCAACAAACAAATAGCTGGTCACTCTGGGAGGATAGAGGTACAACTCAGTCTACCTCCAAGCTACTTGAGGGTATACCATATACTGACCCTCGGACAATGATTCATAAACAGAAAGATTCCTGTTTTGACCCTATCCTGCAGGCTATCCCGAGCGATGGGAGGTATGTAAGGGGTCAAGGTCAGGGGTCACATATGACAACATGGACTTCTGGAGGTACCAATGCACCCGTTGCCCCCATTGCTTCTAAGTGGGGGTTTAAATAGAAGCTGCTCCACATGTAGAGAAGGAAATGAAACTGCCCTTGGGTCACAGCATGTCATGCCTATCATCGCCCAATGAAAAGGAGGCTGGCTTCCTGTTGGAAGATGTCAAGCCTAGTTTGACGCTTCTCAAGCAGGGAGGGGGGGATTATCCTCGGGGATATGACCCTTCGCATCTACCTTTCCAAGATGGGGAGGGTAACTTACCCCCAGGCCATAAGCTGCCATACGCCAATGGCGAGATAAATAACTATCCCCTATTGGGGTACATAGACACTCATCAAGAGCCCGTAACAAGCGCAGTGAATCGTGGCGTAGCTACAACAGCGCATGCTACCCGCGATGACGGAAGAAATAGACGGACTCGCGACCGGTCAGACAACGAACGCACGACATACGTGCCAACCATAGGAAACGCGCCGTGCCCCTGCAAGGCGTAGACGTGATGATTCGTCTGAGAGCGACAAATCTGACCCCGACGACTCCAGTGAGGAGGAGGGGGACAGCGATACGTATTCTGAGGATTCCTCCGATGACGAGCAGAGGCATCGCCGAAAGAGTAGAAGTCCTCAGCCACACAAGATGCTCACTTACTCAGGTAAGTAGCGGTGAGAGCCCTTCGCTCTTAAATACGAGAGAATAATGCAAGATAACAGATGGTCAGACCGTAAGACTAAATAGCGGATTTTTTATTGTCTGGTTGGTGATGCGTTGGAGTAGGCCGATAAAATTCCGCGAACTCTTGGGTTCACTAACCTCCAGAAGAAGATTAAAGAATGGTTCAGCGACAAGGACGTCCCATTGGTGGCCCACAGAGAACTGCACTTCACTAAACAAGAGGATAATGAGGGCTAATCAGATTTTTTTTTCTTTTTTTTCTTTTAAAGCCTTAACAAAAACTATTTATCCATTGTGTCACAGCAAGTAACTGCATAAAACACTCTTTCTACCATTCAGAGTTTAAAGAACGGGTATTGTGATATCAACAATGTACCAGTACACTATAATTCACATAAAAAATCAGCAAATTTAGATTTAAAATCCAATTTGCATAGCACAAATGAATAACAATTACAGAAACCTAATACATTATATATTGAACGCATGAATTACGTATGTTTAGAACCTAATTTCTCAGGCGTTTTACGTATGTATTTATACGGGCGTTTTACATCCAGTACGACTTTACGCATGTGTAACTTATGAAAAACATACGTAAAACAGGCGTTTTCTTACAGTGTTTTTCATCCGTAAGGGTAAACACAGGTTTTACATATGAAAAACGTAGGTAAAACGTACGGTATATACGCTAGTAAAACATGTGGGGTTATCAACATGCGTTTTACGTTCATATTTTACGTACGTAAACCGTGTGTTTTACGCACGTAAAACAGGTTGCACTTTTTCCTGTGTACCATTGTGTTTTAAAAGGTTTTATTCATAATTATTAAGTTAAAACAGGATTACAGCATGTGTTAAGTTACATTTATTTTGTTACTATACAAACACTTGCATGTAACATGCATGCACATTACTGTTAGAGAATAGAATCAAGAAAAGAAACTCAGACAATAAACAACATCCAAAGACCAGCTGTTGATATATGGATAACCTGTAAAAAAAAGTCATGTTTTCATAGTGATCCTAAAAAGTAAGAAGTTCTTTCCTCTTTTAAGTCATCTGCTACATGTATATTATATAGTGCATTTTCATATTCAGAGCTTGTCAACTTACTATTATAACTGACTGCGTGCATGGTTGATACTCAGGTGATATACACGTACCCTGAATGCCAGTAGCACCGGATAAAAAAAAAGATGAAAATGAAAAAAATAAAATTTACATCAATTCATCTGAATCTCATTTTAAATGAATTTCACGTGAACAACTTCTCGTGAATTTCACATGAAATCTCAATTCATATGAATTCCATGTGAGATTCACGTGAAATTCGCATGAAAATTTTACGTGAATTTCATGTATAAGCTCGTTTCAGGTGAAATTCTCGTGAAAATTTTTACGTGAATTTCACGTGAACCAATTTTGCCTGTGTAGCTGTGAACAGAATAGTACAAACAGTATTGGATAGAAAAATGGTAGCGCATGCATGTACTCTAGGAATAACAGCCAGTTACTAATAAATGTGAGGAAGAGCACGGGTTTTCACGTAATTTCATACCAAAAGTCATATACAAGGTTATAAGCCTGTACATCAGTGTGGATAAATTATACCGGAGTGGATTATTAATTTAGAAACGTGACTAGTGTTTGAGATACAAAGGTATGTAGATAGAGTACATGCAATGCATGTTGTATAGAAGATATTAAACCATTTAGATACTATATAAACAATTTCGTTTAGTGGTGTTGTATGCTCAGTTGCATAGACAAGCCATTGATGAGAAGACAATGTACAACCCTGTTAATTCAGCTATTTACATGTACAGCGAGAGAGTGAGAGCAGGGAAAGAGGGGTGGGACGGGAGTTGGCAACGAAGGGTCGGAGGTATGCAAGCATTTAGGTGTACATACATTTCCTTACTTTTTACACATCAACACCATAGTCATCATGTATTAGCTGCACGCACGTACACCTACACCTAAGTTATGGCGGTGGGTACATGTGGCTAAATATAGTGATGGTAGGGATAAACAAACATGCTATAGATATAACAATATTTGAGGGGACATTATGTTACGTATCAATTACAGAAATTTCTTGTAGATAGATTATATAGATATATATAGACGTATTTAAACATGAATTGTTTGATATTATGCATATATACAAGCCTTTAGGTGTACACACATTTCCTTATTTTTTTCCGACATCAACACCATAGTCATATCATCGTATATGTATTAGCTGACAAGCAAGTACAGATACACCTCAATTATGGCTGTGTGAACACATGGCTAATGGAGATACAAAAAAATAAAGTGATGGTAGGAATAAACAAACATGCTATAGATATAACAATATGTGAGGGGACATTATGTTACGTATAAATATAGTGATTTCTTGTAGATAGATTATATATATATATAGAGAGAGAGAGGTATTTAAACATGGATTGTTTGATATTAGGCATATATACAAGCATGTAGGTGTACATACATTTCCTTACTTTTTACACATCAACACCATAGTCATGTATTAGCTGCACGATAGTACACCTACACCTAAGTTATGGCGGTGGGCACATGTGGCTAATGGAGATAAACAAAATGTATTGTTGGTAGGAATAAACAAAAAAACTAACAATATGTGGGAGGACATTATGAGATTTCTTGTAGATAGATTATATAGTTATATATATAGAGGTATTTAAACATGAATTGTCAGATATTATGCATGTATACAAGCATTTAGGTGTGCATACATTTCCTTATTTGTTTACACATCAACACCATAGTCTTGTCACACGATGAAATCATCGTATATGTATTATCTGATACAACTAAGTAAGTTATGACTGTGTGTACGCGTGGCTTATGGAGATTAAAATACATATATAATATGGTGTTGACAGGAATAAACGATATTTAAACATAAATTGATTGATAATATAACACATATATATGGAATGAAGGTCTATTAGTCAGCGTTTCGATGAAGATGATCGGTTGTTCACGGAGGGGCACGTACCGGATTTGCTAGAGATGGAGGAGGATGGTATTTTCCCTTCGGATGTTTTAGACAATGGTACACTAGAGTCACATGACTTAGGGCTCTCAGTATCCGTACGATGACCATGTATGGGCCGATCGCGATTATCAACAATCGGAGGGAGATCAGGGGATGTTGACAGTTCATCCAACGTGGGTACCTGAGTTTTTCTCCCTTTCTGGGTGCGGATAACAAATCCTTCCATCATTAGTCCATACGCCAGAGATCAGTCCCTGCCTTTTTAGGTACCTGGCCTTAGCATAAATACATGTGGTTCCTAGTAGCAGGGGGATATGGTCACTCTCAGAAGAAGTGGAATCACGTCGAGATGGAAAAAATCACAATCTGGCATCGTACAGGAAGGACTTCGTACGGTACGAAATAAATCTTACGATGATATCACGTGGATAATTGAAGGATTTAGGACTCACCCGATGGGTGCGACTTATGTCATTGAGGGTCACCATAACAAGCTCATCAGTGTCCTCACCTTCAGTCTCTATTAATCCCCTAAACTTGAGACAATTCCTTCTTGAATACTGCCCAAGATCATCAACCTTATTCTCCAAGGACTTAACACGTTGTTGTAGAGGGGTAATACCAATACATGATACTAGTGTGTCCTTTATCAGCGAGTTACTTAATAGCTCGGACACTACTTCCGGGATTATCGAGGGATCAGTAATGTTCTGGAGAGTCTGGACACTTTTCTTGACATTGCCAGGCAATTTAAGAGTTTCTTCCGACATAATGACAAGGATAATCTTGGTATGATGATCAGTATTAACAATAGATAGGAGGAGAGTAATGTCAAAACTCAATTCTAAGAAAATCAATATGGCGGGTGAACTGGGAGGGTTCCAAGGTCATCACTTCAGATTTAAATATCGAGTTTTTACAGTATTAGGCAATGGGAAAATATGACATCATGTAACGGTTCAGATATCAGGCCTTTCCCGGAACCTATTAAGCACTTTTTAAACAATCATAGCTCATTAGGACACATATAAGTACCACAGAAACCGCTCAGCTCATTTTTCCGTCCAGGTTCCTCAACCGGAACCGGAACCTGGAATAACGCACTCCTTACGGAGTTAATTCCTGTCCAGGAAGATGATGACAAATATCATAGATTCACTGTTCTACTAAAAATGTCCCCATGCGGTGTTTACTTATCATTGCTAAGCATTAAAGAGTTGACAACCAGCTAATTTTCCCCATATTCCCCCAATTATTGTCATAACATAGTTAATATAACACATTACATTTTCCTAAAGGAAGCATTTATATTATAGTTCAATTCTATGTGATTGTACATAGATAGGATGCCGATTGTATATACTTTGTTTTATTATGGAAATGTATTGTTGTACAATTACAGACTTTTGTATTGTATTGTATACAAAAGTCTTCACTCACAGCATCGACACCAAATAAACCTCATCGAATCTTAACAGCTATCTTGAATAGTATGTCCATCACTACCAGAGTCAGCTTTACTAAAAACAAAAACGACAAACAAAACCACATGAAACATGTATAAACATAACTGTATATTTCAATAAATAGCTATGAATACAGAAATTAAAGCAGCTGAGAAACACAGAATTCCAATTCCGAAAAATATGTCTCTAGACAACAAAGTTGACAGTATGGCTGCGCAAATCATTTTATGTTAAGTCGATTAAAACATTTATAGTGCTTATTTCCTGTTTAAAGGGTATGAATTATACGGAAATAGTCACTTTAAAGACACGCTATATTGAGGGCATGCTATCATTTTCCCCCGTAGGCGGCATTGTGTATTACCACGAACTACCGCCATATTGAAATTGACAGGTTAATAATGAAACGTCAGTAACACATCAGTGTATTTCTATGTAGCCGACCGTACGATAGGATGGCGGCCCAGACGCCAGTACCTGGTTGTACTGATCATCCAGGAATGGGTTTTGTCTATATTTGTAAGACATGTGACAATGAGCTTCTCTGTATGGACTGTGTTGTGAGTCGTCACAATCATCACAACATAGGTAAACTTACTGATTATGTGTCGGAACAAAAACAGCGAATCCAGCAATATGAGGAAAAGCTTTCTAAAACCGATATTCCAAAGTAAGACGGACAAATATAGGAAATGAAAAACAAATCACGTAGCAGTATAGGTTATAGAAAAATTATTGAGGATATCAAACGTCAAGGGGAGCAGATAAAACAGCGGCAAATAATCTGGTTGACAGGTTAGTAACACTATGTAGATATTTGGTGACACTGACAAAACTTCTCGGAGAGAAACTGAAACCGCAACTAGAAAGGTGTCTTCATGTATTAACTTCCGGAACTTATGTAGACGTCATGTCAGGAGCGCGGGAAACTCGGAATACCTCAACTTCACCGCCCGATCTAAGAGCTTTGAAGACGGCAGCCTCTGAACCCTGGATCGTTTATAACGACCTGCTAGAGCGGATGCTGGGTACAGTTCTGGTTGACGGAGAAAACGCGATATACCGATCTATTCCATCACACACAGTTGTTTCAAGTTTTGAAACACCATTTAAGTACGGTTTGTGCCGTACATGTCGTTTAGTCGAGGAGGTTTGGTTATCGTACTTTACAGATGATAAAATATACCGCGTAGATCAAAAGGGAAAAGTCAAGGAGGGAATTGAGTGTAAGGTCGCAGTTAAATCCATTACCATATCTCCGACCACGGGGATGGTATGGTTCTGTGTGAAGGAAGACCAAAGTATCCGGGGAGTAACGTCGAATGGGACCGTAGTGACATGTGCTACCGTAGATACTGTCCCACGGAGTTTATGTATCACACAGGAAGGTGGTGATGGTAGGAATGCATAAAGAAATAGTGATGTACACTAGTGACGTGCGGGCAGTGTCGGGTGGAGCGGGCAGTGTCTGTAGACAGGAGGCGGTATAGCTTGACAAAGAAACTCAATACAAGCAATCTATATCCAGTGCCTATATGTGACACGAACACGTGATCGACATCCGAGACCTTTATGTGATACGAGCGTTTTGTCTACATCCGGAACCTTTTGATGTGATCCTAACATTTGGACTATATGCGGGACCTATATGTGATCCAAAGCCGTGACCTATATCGAGAACCGTAATGTAATACTAACGCGTAACGTATATCCTGGACATATGTGTGATTAACAATGATCTACATGAACATAACATTACGAGTATTCTAATAAGATTATACCAAACCTATGGATTTGATATTTTAACATTTACTTCTAAGACTGAAAGGTCTTTTTCTTAACCTTAAACAGGTAAATTGATCAAACGCCAAGTGTTTATCGATGTAAGGCAACAAACAATTGAGTAAATGAGAAGATTTTGTGTTTTGAATAGGGGTGTGTATATGTCATTATCAGATTATTACGCAGGACAGTTATAGATTTACATTAGTTACTTCGTACATGGATGCCTATGTCTTTTATCCCATTATCAAGGGTATCTGAATGTTACATTTCCACTGTTCAAGTTTCTCCATCAAACAGTTCCTGAAGTGTTGAACCTTCAGACATGTTAAAATTCATCATACTTACACACATCCTTCCTTTTTGATACAGCACTCTTACAGTCATTCCCCATATGGTTTGATTAACAGATCAAAGATTATCAGGCGTTTCTTATGGTTTGGTAAATATCATATTTTCCAATCCAGTATAGTTTTCATTCTACTGTGTTCCAATCTTAACACCCATCCTGCCGGCCCATCCCAACAGCTATTTATTTCCCTTTGCCTTATTTTAATATTTTGTTTCATCATAGACTTGTTTGATCCTTTGGTGTACATCAAAAGAATTACGCGGCAGAGTAACGATAAATCAACTGGCTTTTTCATCTGATGTCGCTCATCTTTACTCTTTAGATAAATGGTATTAGCCTATCAGTTTTTGCTTGAAATTAAACGAATATCGTGCCTTTCCATGAAATATTCTAAAGTATGTGAGAACGAAAGACAGAGTTTCACCTGGAATTTTGAAGATGCCACCTTTTGTATGGCAATGTATATTACTCCCGTGGTTTGAGCCTCACCCTTGCCATGCCCTCTCATGAATCGCGTTCGGCACCCAACGTGCTTGCACATGGGTTCCTGTGGCAGTGTTTTTGGCCATAAATCCCTTACTTGATCGCTGCCTGACGATGTTTATCAGTTTGTGGTTCTATACAGCTGTCTCTTGTCTTGTTAGAGGAACGTTAAAACACACACAGGTAGTTGCACCTTAACAATTTGGTAATAGATACAGTATGTCCAAAAAGCATTACACTGCATTGTAATCATAAAACAGATTCGATCATGTATATCACAAACAAAATGACTGATGTAGTAGGTTATTGTGTTGGTCCGGCAGTGGCCTGTTATTGTGTATCTAGATAATGGATGGGGTTCTAGTTTGTAAAACATTTGTGAAATAATAACATCTTGAGTGTTACACAGTTTGGTTTCCGACCAGTGTTAAGTACAGCTGTTGCTATTTTTCCCTCGATACAATAATTACTAAAGCATAATCTTCTTAGAAAAAATAATATTGTTGTTTTGTCGAGTTTTGGAAGGCATTCGACTATGTTGATAGAGCAAGTCTCTGGTATAAACTTATCAAGACTGTTATTAGCGGAAAATTCTTAAGAGTATTTTAAATCTCTTTACAGCTGTGTACAAACCTGTCCCAAAAATATAAGAATATTACAAGGAGAAGATTTATCTCATCTGCTTTTTTCTCTTATTTACTAACGATTTTGAGTCATTTTTTTTATTAATAATAATTCTGATTACTATACGTTTGATAAACTTACTCTGTTTTTGCTATTATACTCTGGTGATTTAGTGTTGTTTTCAGAAGTGACAGTCTTCATAAATAATATCAGATTGGCAGTTGACTGTTAACACTGATAAAACTAGAACTGTTGTCTTCCGTAATGCCTACACAATTTCTGATGATGAAATCTAGATGTATGATAGTACACTTTGAGGTTGTGGATTCCTTTATTTCTTTATGTATCCGATTTACATCTGATAACAATCTGAGTATTGTCCAAAGCTAGTTATCAAGATAAGGTAAAAAAGATTGTGTAAGCGTTGTACTCTAAATGTAAAAAAAAAATGTCTAAACATCAAAACAATGTTAAATCTTTTTGACACTAATGTGAGATGTATTTGGTGTTATGCATCTGAGATTCGGGGTTTGAGAAAATGTTATCTAATTGAAAAAGTTGATTTTGATTTTGTTAGAGAGTATTAGGAGTGAACATATAATGTAATGATATATTTAAAAACTATGTAAATATCAAGAAAGTAAGATATTATTTCGTATTTTCAAATATTGGTTTAAGATTTTAAACACGCATAGCTATACACTGCAAGTATGATATCAAGAACTGCTCCATTTGGCAAATAATAAGTGAGGCTACAAAATAATTGGGCTCAAATTGTTCTTGTGGGTTCATCAGCATAATATTATTTTAAATTCGCATTATCCATGCTTAGGCAAATATTTTTTATCAAACCCAACAAAACTTGATAGATTTTTTTTAATACTAGTCCAAAATACTTTTTATACAGATACATTGATCATAATTGTTGTCAACAATTTCAGTTAAGAAAATACATACCAATTATCATCAAGAAGCAATCTGCCCATATAGCTGAGCTTGACGTTTGACATTTGAACTTCGCAAGGAAGCAAAATATACATTTTACATGTACTATGATGTGAGTCTTGTTTCCTTTCACCTCCATACTTGCTGGGCTAACAGAAATAAAAATACCGGTGCAATACTCATTTGTTAGCTTTGTTTTGTTTTATTTCACCTTAAATACCTCCCCCATCAAGAGCCAGGGTCAAGTCAGAGATCCACTTTGTCTTCGACCTTTGGACCCAAATGACCTTAACCTTTAACCCAGTGACCCTGATCAAGCCAGTTGACTTATTCTTTAATTCCGACCATTGCTTCATAATATCATAACAAAATGTTCATCAGTGAAAAATACAAAACTTGACCTTGACCTTGAACCTTTGGACCCAACAACCTGGACCTTTGGTCAGTTGACTCCGTGTTTAGTTCTGAATAACTTTGCTTCATAATAACATAAAAAATGTTCATCAGTAAAATGATACAATATTTGACATTGACTCAGTGACCTTGACCTTTGACCTAATGACCCCTTGTTAAATTCCGACCAACTTCTTTGCTTCATAATATCATAACAAAATTATTATCGGTGAAAAATAGAAAAATTGACCTTGACCTTTGACCCAGTGACCTTGACCTTTGGTCAAATGACTCCTTGATTAATTCCGACCAACATTGCTTCTAAGTGTCATAACGAAATGTTCAACAGCGAAAAGTTACTAAATTTAACCTTGACCTTTGAACTAATGACCTTTACCTTTAGTCAGTTTACTCCTTATTTAATTCTGACCAACATTACTTCATAGTGTCATAACAAAATGTTAATCAGTGAAAAGATACATAATTTGACCTTGACCTTTGACCCAGTGACCTTGACCGAATGACCTTTGGTCATTTGACTTCTTGTTTAATTCTTATCAACCTTGTTCATCATGTCGTACCAAATTGTCATCAGTGAAAATATGCAAAATTTGACCATGACCTTTGAACCTAATGACCTTGACCTTTGACTTTGATTTTTAATCTTAGTGTGTATTTTTGTGAACTGAACATCTTGACCAAGTTTCATGTAAATCGGTCAATAAATACTAAAGTTATCAGCCAGTAACAAAATTTGTGGACGGACGAACAGACAGACAGAGTGAATACTATAGGGCACCTGCATATCCGATACGGGGCCTTAATTAATTGCAATCAATTGCATTGTCTTAAGTAATTGGATTTATTGTGTAATTAATGGATTTTCCAACTACATGTAATGGTAATTTAATTAATTACATTGTAAAGTACATGTAATGCCCAATTACTTTTAATAATTTTTCAATTACATTTATGTAAAAATCTATGTTTCTCGCCCCTCCCCCCTCATCTTTTTTTCTAGTCTTACTTTCCCTTCTATACTTCTAAGACCTTCCCTAACCTCTTTTCTGTCACTTCTAAACAATGCTTATTTATAACAGACAGAAGTAAATTGTATTTGAATTGGGATTTGATACAAACTGTTTGCAAAGTCTAAAATACACCCCTTATATAATTATGTAATTAACATAAATAATTATTTTTTTTGTAATGGTTTTATTTTTCCAAGTTTTTCATTACATATTCATAAACAGGACATTCACGCATTCTCACATATACACACACGGACATTGATTTAGCATTATCACAATCAATTTCATTGTCATCATAATATCATCATCAACATATCATAATCAACATATCATCATCAACATATCATCATCATCATTCATCTTTATCATCTTCATCATCCTCTTTCATATATAATTATTCAATCATCATCATTGCCATAATCCATCATCATCCAAAATCTTCAATCATCATTTCATATGTATCATCATCAACATATAATTATCATCATCATC